>NC_069392.1:87904740-88069740 GCF_027475565.1 Acinonyx jubatus | reverse complement strand
GAACGAGAGCAGACAGAGGATGTGGAGGCAGAGCCCATGGGTACCCACGAGAAAAGCACCCAAGGACTAAGAAGTAGAGGAAGAGAGCACATGACTAACCAGTATGCATCTTTACACGGATGGTTTCCCATGCACATGACCTGCACACGGAAACACAACTGGAACACCAACGTCCAAGGCACCAGCAGCACACGGACATCTGCAGCGTGTCCACACAACTCTACGTCCCTGCAATTTTTTTTTTAATTTTTTAATGTTTATTTTTGAGAGAGAGACAGAGTGAGAGCAGGGGAGGGGCAGAGAGAGACGGAGACACAGAATCTGAAGCAGCTCCAGGCTCTGAGCCATCAGCACCGAGCCCGACGCCGGGCTCGAATCCGTGAACTGTGAGACCATGACCTGAGCCGAAGCCAGATGCTCAACCGACTGAGCCCCCCAGGGGGCCCCGTCCCTGCAGTTATTATTTGGAACTATGCTGCCTCAGGTTACACGGAACTGGGATCAACCAGTTTTCATCACAATTATCCACAATCAATAGCATCCCTACTTGAAATTACAAACAGTGAAATTCTCATAAAAATAACTTTGCCCCTTGATTCCTAGCAGGCTCTCCACCTCGTCCCCTCCCTGACTACTCACAGTCCAGAAAACTGGAGGACAGCAGACAAGTCAAAAAGGAGTGGCGGAAAGGCCAGCACTCGCTAGGCAACGTGCCACAGTTCTGTGACCCGGCCCGGCCTGCCTCGCCCAGCCCCCAGGGAGGTCCTCCCTGCTTCACCACCTCAACTCTGGCGGGGCTACCGTCCTTACAGGTACTGAACACCCCCAAACCCTGCCTGGAATGGGCTGCCCTGGTTACCTAACTCCCACTCACCTGCGTCCCAAGTGCCGGCTACCCGACGAAACGCAACCTTCCGAATTGGTCCAGCGAGACTTGGACGTGTCTTTACCTGAGCTTTCTCCTTCCATTTGAAGCGGCTATTATTTTGGCCATTTCAGCCCTAAAGACCAACAGCAGTGGCATGTATTGATGTTCCATTACTGTTTATTTAGTATTTTTAAAACCCTCCACTTCGCCCCATCAGCCACTTATACTCCAGGAAATTCCTGCAAGGTTCTTAAGTATTCTACACTTAAGTATTCTACACTTCACTACTTTTGTTCTTTTGCTCCATCTACTGAAACTGTCCAAATTAGCCTGGCGAACACGTCCTCATCCTTTAAGCCCCAACTCAAACATAACCTCTCAAGGAAGCCTTTCCTGGTGTTTCTAAGCAGAGCCAAGCACTCCCCGCAGACCTCTGTCCCTTGCTCTTTCTTACCCCTCGTGCGTCCCTCTTCACGTCTGTCTCTCCTGCTTGGAGCACATGATGGCAAAGCCCTGGCAAGGCCCCTGCACCAGCTGGTCACTGGCTCCGCACAGAGAGGACACTCTCAAGAGTGTGCCCTACAGGACCTGAATCAAGACCTGGTTATGCTTCCCTCCTATGTACACTTCCAACACCTCCTCTTACTCAGACTTAGACAAATCAAAGAGCAAAACCTTTCAGAAAGTAAACGCCTTTCAGAACCACATGAGCAGAAAGAAGGAAGGAGAAAACAGGTTAACTTCCCTCCCCGCAAAGAAATCACAGGACAGGCAAAGGAAACCAGAAGACTGGCTATCTCCCCCTATTCCACCATATGGATCAGGAGAGCTAAAGACTCCTGAGATTCCACAACTGGATCTTAAAATCACCACGGAACCATCTTAAAATAAAAATAAAGCAAAAAAACAAAAAAGTCCCTGAGATAGGAATTTGTCACTGAAAAAGATCTTGGGCCAATGCTGTCAACTACAACACCAAGAAATGACAACGTATGTTGTGTTTCTATTTCATTACAGGTTGACGATACACACTGCCTCGAAATAAACCTATGACCCCTCTTCCATGACGAAAATTCAAGAAAACACCACTACAAAATGGAGAGTAAGGCGTGGGGGTGGCAAAGCCTCTCACCATCTCCTCCACTGTCCCAATCTCACTCCCAAATCTGTCCTGGATTTACAAGAGTTCCCTGTAAAATACCCTAGAATCCGTATCTGAGAAAGAGTGTTTTTTATTTTAATATTATAACTAAGATGTCTTTTAGACATTCAAATTACAAAGTGATTTGGACGTAAAAAATCTAAGACAATGATCATTCACTAAATGGGACTTCAAGGACTCTAGCACCAGAGGAATAAACTAACAATGTTAATTTTATATTCCTCGCTGACAGGAAGAGAGACAGTAATCACTACGTGGCATTTTTAAATTTCAAACGAAAGGCAAAAAATATATCATCAAACAAAAAGCATCAATATATTACATACATAAAGTATGTAATATACCCTTTAAAATAAGAGTATTTGAATCTTAATTTAAATTTTTTACAAAACTGAGAGAACCTGCATTTTACATTGTTACAAGCATAATTCATGCCAGACCATAAAACAAACTCTTTCTATCTATATCTTTTTAACCAAAACAACCAGTCAAACCAAATGCTTATGTTATCTGGCTGGATACATCTATAGATATGATGGGTGTAATTAATTGTTCAGCTAAAAATGCAATTCCATGGTGCTTTTAATGATTTAGGTATACACAGCTTTAGTTCTCAGAACAGACTAAAAATAGTGATTTTAATTTATTCCTGCTGCCTACAATTACCCACAACCATGTATTTTTAAATATTTCCAGCCTATAAAAATTACTAATTTTTGCCACTTGTGTTTATCTGCATTTAGACTTTGATTTGGATAAATTAAGCTCTCAAGTGTTCCTTGCTTTATGAAACTCTGCATGTTGTAGACTTCAACACAAATAAATGACTTGTACCATTAGAGGTTTAAATAATGTAATGTATTTCATGCTCAGCCTGAAGCTGGATTCCAATGAAGTTGCTAATGCACGTAATGATTAAGTGTAACTCAAATACTAACTGTGTTGTTGAAAACATGACAGGCAATAATTTGGTCTATTATATTCTGCCATTTAATTGCCTAGTACAGACATTCTCTGACACATTATGAAGCAATGATTTACAATTATTCAAGCTGCAAAGGTCAGAAAGTGACATTATAATCATCTACATAGAGATCCCTTCTAATGCACAAAAACTAGGTAATGCCACACACACACACACACACACACACACAGAGTTTTACTGCATTAGTAACTTTCTATTTAAGGTTTCTTAAACCAAATAAGAATAAACAGCTCATAAGCACATCAATACACAATAGAAAATGTCTAGAATCTTTTCGTGAACCCGGATGTAACAGACTTAAGAAAATGCCCTTATTCTCTCCTGATTAGGTAAATTCTACTCTACTACTTAACTCGACACACAAGATTCAAGACCAGACACAGGGAAGTCCTTCAGAAAATAACCTAATCCCCAGACTACGCGTACTGGGGTCTCTGTGAATCACGGCATGCAGCAGTCAGCGAGCACTTATGAGGTTGGTGGAAATCACACTGGTCTGCTACTCTTTTTTTTTTTTTTTTTCCTAAGTAACTGATCATAAAAAACAACCACAGTAACCAAAGCTGATCAATCTTCACCCCTCTCATCCTAATGAAAAGGTAAGAATATTCTCACCTGTCCTGGCACTTAATTCTATTATGCGATGTTCAATTTGTAACCACTCAAGTGCAATAGACTACCAACACATACACAACAAAGGGGAAGAATGATAAAGTTACTGAAAACAATGCTTTAATGTGAGAAAGTGAAACAGAGAAAGAGACACAAAAACAGACTGAATTCCAGAATGCTGGAGGAAACTACCATGCAAGCAAGTTTTCAAAAGAACATAAACCTGAGCAAAAGCAGAAAACAAAATTGGCTAGGGGCTGGAAGGAGGTAGGTAAATTACAGTTATTACATTCTGGGGAAAACAACCTAGAGAGAAAAAAATAAGTACAAATTAAAGTCAATAACAAACCAACAGATAATGCACAAAGCAGAAAAATTTTTTAAATAAAAATTAAAAAAATAAAGGGACAGTGAAACCGTGGTCTACTCTTACCAGTACATAATTTGACTCCATCGCCAAAAATAATTTTAATCTCAAGTTTACCATCTGTACAATGGGGATAATAAACATGAGATGAACAATATCATGACACTATGAGATCAACAAATGAAGTGAATGTTAACAAACAACACCACCGCATAAATACCATTTCTTATGGACAGGATCACATACCCTATTACATGTGTGGATACACACAGAGACAGAGACATAAATTTAAACAGATTTAACAAAACATGGGGTCTATAAGCCACCCAGATTTCAAGTTGTGTTTTTAGTAGTCGAAAGTAGGAATCACTGATTTAGGGAAATATGTGTTTCACTTATTTCTAAACACATGTTCCCAACAAACATGATTAACTTCTGCAGAGAGATGCTCTATTATTTCTTCTCTCCCCACTAACCCTTGTCAGCTCCACAGCACATGCTCATGTGAACTACCCAGTAAGTGCTGAATAAAAATACAACCTATACCCTATAAAACCCCACTTGAGATCACATTCACATGTCAGAAAAACGTTAAGAAACTGTATTGTTCAAAAACTCCTCCTCTTAAAAGTGAAAGTAAAATAAAAGGCTTCTAAATAAAGTGATCAACAACAGGTTCTTAAAACAAGAAGCGCAAAGCAATACATTTTTGAAATTTTTACCATGTTGGGGGCACATATATAAACCATGGGTAAACAAAACTTAAATCCTGAACTCTGAACCCTAGCTACCTGATAGGAATTAGACATCTAACACATTCAGCTACTTTTGTCAAACTGACTTACATCCGTAATATACCTTAACTAAGATTTGCTGATGAAATGGAGACAATTATCTTAAAACCGAGCTTAACGAGTCAAAGAAAATCACTGTAGGTGCAAACAACTGGAATAAAAGTTTTAAAAGGCAGTCTTTGTTAAGGGGGTAGCTAACGCACAACTCTTCAGCCAAGCCTTAGTAAAAGTACGCAAGATACCTATCTGATGAGCGTCTACAATCTTCTAGAAAGGCAGACATGAAAAACCAATTACAAAGAATCTAATGTGCTCAATTCAACAAAACGCGCAGTTTACTATTTCCATCAATTTCGCTATAAAATGTGAGGGTTTTTTTTCTTTTCAAGAAAAGCAAGAGTTACTAGGACAAAAGAATACAACATTGTGAGTATTAATTTCATTTTTAAAATATCTGCTCCATTGTTTTTATATATTAGAACTATTCGAAAAGCAGTTTATTTTCTTGCAATTCAGGTAACGAAAAGGTTATTCATAAAATTCTAAAAGCCAGAGATGAAGATCCTAAGTACTGCAGAAAAGAAAACACAGTGCAGGGCCTTCTGTTTGTGACAAAATTATAGAGTTAATGTTCCTGAAAGATCACTTCACCTTTTAAAGCATGATTTTTTTAAAAGGTAAAATTTATAGCAATTAAAGCTAATGAAGAAATGCAGCATGGGCTGCTTATGTTCAGGAACTAATAGGTCCACTGAGCATTTCCAGGATTATTTAGCCATCAATGATAATGAATTGACATTGTCACCAGTGTTAATGTACCAATGCTACTGCCACTAACCTGACGGCCAATTCTTGCTTTTTATCATGATTCTCACTTTAGTTTTTAACCTACCTACTGCCCTATCCATTTGAAATACAGGAAATACAGAACGCCCTACAATACTTTTTCTTTCCCCTGAGAGGGTTCTAACTCGTTAGACCTAACTCATCAAAACTGCTCGTTTCAACTCCACAGACAAACACTTCTTGGGTTTACCACAATTCTTCAGAACTTTCAGCGTCACCGTGACAATATGTACCCTAGAAAAGTTATTGTTCTATAACTTTTAAATCAAATTTCACTTACAAAAAATTAAGACAACTATTATTTCAAAGCGAAATAAAGTTCAATGACTACCATCATTCTCAAAGACACAGTTTTGGAATCTAGATTGCCGCTCCCGTGCATACATTCAGACCTCTGTGGCATCAGCACACAACTCAATGTATCTCTATGTATTTATAACTCTTCATCCTGGGAATCGAGCAAATAGACCACGAGTGTCACATGTCAGTGGTGTGCGGTAACAAGCAATGAGCCAAGTGGGTTTAAAAAGGACAATCAAAGCCAACCAATCCTGTACTGCTTTTGATGCTACTCAGGTCAGAAACTAGTCTCCAGAAAAGTTTCTTCTTCTCTTTCTCAAGACTTAGTAACCCTAATAAAAATTAAAAAAAAAAAAAAAAAAAAAAATGGAGGAATTAGATTTCTAATAACAGAGCACACAAAAACTGCCCAATTATTTTGAAGATCTGAGGAAGAAACTGCTTAGTGCCATCTAATCGCAAATTCTCATTGGAGTCAGGGCCTTCCTCTTTCCTACAACTCATACAGTAAAAACAATAAATGAGGTATCTTTTAAAATTCCAAGACCTAGAGCAATTAAAATGAACCATTTGGCACTCAACCCTTGCAGCTAAAGCCAGTGGCAACAAAACTCATTCCCCACTGATCTTCAGGGGGCTTGAGGGCAAAGGTTCATCTTCATTTACTTTAGCTGCAAGTTACTGAGCCATCAATTCTGCCAATGAATAAATCACAGACCGTGGTTAATAAAACTGCTTGCAAAGTTATTTGTAAAACTATCTTAAGGGTCAAAAAATGCAACGGCATCCTGGCATGACATGACTGCCCAACAAAAGACAGAGGCTGTTTTTGACTTAAAAGATATTTGCCCACTAAATCTTCCACTAAAAAGGGAAACCTAATATAACATGTGCACAGTGCATAATTTAATTGAGCCTGTAGTATTTAGGGAATCGGCCATAAGAATTGCACGTTTCTCAGGTTTCACAGAAAGGGATACACATATTAGTTAATTTCTCTAGCATAATAGCATTAAAATATATTTTTAATCAGAGAGAGGGTATTAAAATCCAGCTCTGAATGTCCTATGATATACCATAGATGTCATGGCATTTTAAAACCTTTTAAACATTTCTGCTAAATTAATCAGTTGTGCATTAAGGCATCTCAGTGCTTCCTATTAAACGCAACACATCTGAGTGACAGCTTAACACCGGCAACGATTCTTTAGAGGAAGAGTCATTAACTAAAAATGGCAAACAAGTTTTGGAATAAAGTTACACAAAAACATACATTATACACTGTTTATTTAAGCTTCATCTCTGCAACAATCAGTGACCAGTTGTCTGAAATTAAATCTTTTTCTGCCTTTCTCTTTATGGGATATGTCCGGGATATCTAGCCATTAATGTGATTAAAAATTAAAGCAGTATGGCAAAAGAGAAAAAAAAAAAAAATACATATACGTTCCTAAAGCTGTATTATGTATTTTTTTTATGTCTTTAAATGGAATTTACAGTTCTCTCTGGCAATGTGAATGAACATCCTATAATTTAGTCAATTTACAGATTACAGGTTCAAATTGACCTTGTAGCCCATAAAATTGCTCATCTGCAGTAGAGGATTAGAAGTGGGAGAAGAATGTCATAACTGTATTTAAGGAATTTACCATAACAATGGAAAGGAGGGTACGCATGCATAATTTTAGCCACTCTTACTCATATCACTTCTGAATTCTGAAACAATGGCTATCCCGCACATGCTTCCTGGCTCACCACGCAGAGATGGTTTCAGGTTACTCACCCACAGACATGACACTTGTATTCCCTCATCCCAAGGTGCCTTTTGACATGGTTTCTGGCATCGCCAAGCTGAGCCGTTGCGAAGTGGCATATCTTGCACTTGAATGGTTTTGATCCTAAGTAAATTTAACATAAAATATGATTTGAATTTGAATAACACAGTACTGATAGTTTAAGGAGAGGCCTAGATCTTAAATCACACTTTTCATCCGATTAGAAATTTCTGGCCCCAAAATGGAGTACTTGCTTTCCTTTCTAACTGGAATAGACCCGCATTCCATAATTATCCCACCAAGAAGACTTTAATGTTTCAGTGAGTGTTCCTAACTTTCAATAATAACACTCTTAAGATTTAAAGTCCAACGTGATGCCTCTGAGCAGTGCTAAGTGTATCAGATGGGCTAAGTAATTTTAAATATTTTTCTACCAATTCGCAAAAATATCTTTTGGAGTCGCTCAACATTTAAAATGGAACATTATAAAACACAAATGCATACACAGTAGCTGATATTATTTTAAGTATATTTATCATCAAATACATTTCTCAGTGGCCATCTCCCTCCTACTTCTGCAGCTTTCAATTTATTCACATTAAGAATGGCATTTCAGATTTGTTTCGGACATTTATCCCAAGTGGTTCACTATATTACTATTTTGGTAGCACACAATGTAAGAATACACAATGCATAAGTTATCTGCTTTTATGATCATTTTATAGTCAAAAATCTGTGATGATTCTGCAAACCAGGAAGTACTGACATTTTATTATTGATCTCAAGAACAAATATTTCATCATTAAAAAGCATAGTACCAACAATTTTTTTTAATTGCATAAAGAAATAAGGTTAACCTATACTCAAAAATGAGAAAGCAAACTAATTTCAGAGTCAACAAACCCGGTGTTGGTATCAGACAGACTGTAACTGGAACAAGGTTAACTAACAGATAATCGGTACCCACGTGAGCAAGAGCAACACTCCTTTCAGTGTCACAGGTATATACCATTTTTTTCAATTTTCTAACCGCTAAGTCCTCAAACAAATAAATGAAAATCATAAAAATCACAGCCTAGAATCAGAACAATATGCTTCCAGATCTTTCGTAGCATGTTTAGTACCTATTTGGTGAAGTATCTCTTCTAATATAGTTAGACAGAATATGAAATATGGGAACTTCAATAAATATACAAAAAGAGCTCAAATAAAAAAATTGCAATAAATCACATCTGATCAATGAACCTTTGTGCAGTGCCCTTGAAAAATATAATCCTCCAAGAATACTTTGTTGAAATTGAAGCACTCAGTAAAAAATTTTAGAGTCTTAAATTTCAATTTAACTCCCAAAAGCTGACAAAAAAAGTGAAGCATTTAATTTTAATCTTCCAACAGAAATAAAAAAGTCAACAGTACTAAGCGCGGGCAGACAAGGTTGAATACTTCACAGCTCAATGACAATGAAGCCAGATCTCTTAATACTTCCACTTGTGCTGTTAGAAGTAGATGTAAAATATATTTAGCACCTGAATGGTTATATCTAGTCAGCTTTATCTGTTTAAATGTCAACAGCAGGTGGAGACCACAGCTCACAGTGATCACACCCTATCAATCACATTAGAAACTACAGTTTATTTAAATGATTCTGATAAAACCAAGCCTAACACTACCTGGAAACATTTCATCTGAAGCAGAATTCTATAAAGGGACACATAAAAGACGGGAGTGAGAAGAACCGATTTACCTGTACTTTAAACTGAAATGCATTCAAGATAATAAGGTACTCAGGAAATTATTAATTAACAATAACATCAGGAACTCCAACGGAAGAAAATAAAGCTCTCTCAGTATCTGCATTACAATTTGGGTGAAAGGCTAATTTACAGTATCCTGTGGATTTAAGTTTCCTGGCGTGCCCCCTGCACTGACCCTGTGATGAGTCCCTCCTGAGTCAGCGTGCCTGCCACAGGGGCTGGGCACAGACCCTCCAAGTTCCCTTAGGAGGCTCCTCAGTGAAAACCTCTAGTTCCTCCAGGTCTCGGCGCTCACTGCTAGGGTGCTGACAGCACATAAATGAGCTACTCTGCTGACTGCTTTCATGCAGAAATCACTGAGGTCCTGACTATCTTTCACATCTTCTATTCACAGCAGGCTGTGTTAACATCTCCTTTCTATGCCATAAAAATTCCAGGGAACTGGAGATCATACTTTTCTGCATAAGGGGAAAAAAAGTCCTTTTTTCCAATAATGTTTCCAGTTTTAAGCTTGGTATGCACATCCCAAGATGAAGCCAGGCACACTGTTAATAAGGCAAAATTCGTAAAATTATGTATTTCTCCCTTTGTCTTTTTCACAAGTGTATTGTGATTATTATAAACTGTCAATATTACTTTAAATAGTTCCATCCCTGGAAACAGCATTATCCTCACTGGGGTTTTTTCCTTTTAATTTGGCCTCTGAGGGTTTGCCTGTTTAATTTTTTTTAACGTGTATTTTTTTTAAATATGAAATTTATTGTCAAATTGGTTTCCATACAACACCCAGTGCTCATCCCAACAGGTGGCCTCCTCCATACCCATCACGCACCCCCCCCTCCCTCCCACCCCCCATCAACCCTCACTTTGTTCTCAGTTTTTAAGACTCTCTTATGTTTTGGCTCCCTCCCTCTCTAACCTTTCTTTTTTTTTTCCTTCCCCTCCCCCATGGTCTTCTAGTAAGTTTCTCAGGATCCACATAAGAGTGGATGTGTATTTATTCTTGAGAGAGAGAGAGACAGACAGACAGACATAATGTGAGCAGGGGAGGAGCAGAGAGAGGAGACCCAGAATCTGAAACAGGCTCCAGGCTCTGAGCCTTCAGCACAGAGACCGACGCTGGGCTGGAACCCACAAACGGGGAGACCACGACCTGAGCGGAAGTCGGATGCTCAACCGCCTGAGCCACCCAGGCACCCCTCTGAGGTTTTGAAAGGGAAAAACAAAAGGGACTCTAGCTTTCTGGCCCCTTACAATTTTACCAAAAGAATCCCAAAGGCTTTTAAAACTAAAACTCTCCACCCAGACCTACACGGGGCACTCCTCGGCATCAGTCACTGCTAACTGCCGGGCATACGCGGATGTGACGACAGCATGTAAAAAGCGATACTAAAACTTGATACTAAAACTAAAGAATGAAGTACGATGTATAGAACCCATCATCCAATGCTTCGCCACGACGGCCTCCATTCTACAACCCTCCCTACACACTGAACACTCCCTTCCGCCCTTCATTCCTTCATTCGGTCAGTAACACGGGGGGCCAGGTCCTGAAGGGGCCCGCACTGACCAGCGCAGAGACCGGCACTGACCAGTGCGGAGCCCCTGCTCGGGCTATGCTCAGAGTCAACAGACCACCTCACCTCACCACCTCTTCTCAAGCTGATTCAGCGTCTAAACCGGCAGACAGGAACTAAGTGCAACACTAGTGACCAGCTCTAGCCTGAGAATTTTTCAGCGAGCCCACACAACCCTCTATCTCCCTGCACGTGAACGTTTCCCAACAGCACAAGTGACCAGTGCACTCAGAGCACCAAATGAAGGGCTTCGGACAGTCTTCTAACTGAATGAGAAGTAACTTTTTTTCTCACTACTTTGTTATGAGAAAGTAAAGCTCTAGCCAACGGAATAATGCAGGAGAGAAAATGCACCACTGTTTCTGGGCTCCTAACGTACTGGGAAAGGCAACACTGCCCTTCCTGGTCACGCCGATGACTTCATACGAGCAAAGGCACAGGAAAACTCTGGGGTGCTTTCTTCCTACAATTCTGGATAACCAAAACTCATTTATTTCTTAGAGTGCTGCTTTCATCGTGCTAAGGATGGGAAGGAAAGGCTACATGAAGTAGAGAGTAAATCACAAAATATGAAAACAGGGATTGGAAGAGTAAGTCTTTTTCCAGTTAACCATTAATAACAGCCCCTGCATTACTACTTCGCGGACATAAGCAAAGTATCAGAAAAGCAATTCATTTTCAGATGCCCCAAGAAAAAGACCTTGGATCAAAGTTGGGAGAGCAACATCCCCCGAAAAGTGGCTTGCAGAGCTGTAAGCGTGGGACTGGCATTGTGTCCGCAGGAAGAGGGCTCCTCCGTGGTGCCTGGGAACACGATAAAAATGTACTTGCTGATGAGCCCAACACAAGATGTTAAAAAGTACGCTAACTTTTACTAAATGTTAGAATCAATGATGTAACTTATATAAGTAGGGTTACTTTGTCACATATTGATGGTTACCTCACTTTCACATCCACATTAACTTGATTTTAAATGCAATTAATACATATAGTCAAGGAAGACTAATGGACTACATTCCGCACTTAACCTAGTGGACGTTTTCAAATGGCACAAGTGACCAGTGCAAACCTATTTTGCATTGTAAACGACTAAATAAATCTTAATGGATTAAGAATGATCAGCTATCAACACACAAGGGAAATTAAGTGCTGAAATGCCTACATTGATTATTTTAAATTATTAGCCTTACTCTGTTCTTGAATTTGTATGCTTTTAGTGAGCTTTAACACATTTACAAGACTTATTGACTATAATTACAAGAGAATTCAAGTAATGGACACATCAATTATAAGCAACATGTCTTGACCAGACAGTTGCATAAAGAATTCTAAAAAGAGGTCCATTAGCATCTTTTTCTGAGTTTTATTCCGTTTTATCTGCCTTAAGAGGGCATGTTGAGGAAGTACACACCTTCTACACACGTGAACAAGCCTGATTTCTAAAAGCCCTATCATTTCACAAAGCCAGCTGCAAGCACAGTGCTGACAGAGGTATAATAATGCCAACAAATAGTATTTGGATTTACTCCCCGACAACAGCTCCCCTCTAGGAAGAGTCAGCACCAGGAGCACAATGTTTGTATTTACCTAGATTAATCTGACACAGGTTGCCCTGGTACTTCCTTCAATGAAAAACTTTTATCTGCCTTTAATCTCCCTAAACTAGCAACGTTTCACACTCTTTTGTCTTCCTCCTTGTAACCATGCACTAAGTTTCAAAAACTGCACGAATTTAAAGTATAGCTTTAATAATAAGCCATTATTTAAAAGTACAGTAAAATAAACCTTACAGTTTTAATGAAAATATGTTCATTGAAATGTGAATTTATTATTCAAATCCACTCATAAATTCAACCATGAAGACAGAACTTGTCTAAGCAGAGCACAATGATTTAGAAAAGCTGTCTATTTAAAATAAAGAATGTATGGCAGGTTTATAGAAACAGTGCAGTGAATTTTTACATAAATTTAGAACAGTGGCTTATGCATTTTTCCACACACACACACACACACACACACACACACACACACACAAAGTTTAAAAAAAATTTTCCACCCAAAATTAAACATTAAAATGGAACACTACATTTGACAGAGCAGGGACTGAATCAGGTGCTGCCTGCGTGAAAACCAAATCCCCACGACATAGCAACTTTGGAAAGTGTTCACTAACTGTGACCCTTGGAAGGAGAATCTTGTTGCCTGGGAGTTACACTTTTTGAAATAAACCATCTGGCAATGAGTAACTTTAAATCCCTAAAATTCCAAGAAAATTTGTATTATTTCATTCCTCAAAAGCCATTTAATGTGTCCTCTGAAACACACAGTGCCACTTGGTAAGTACCTTGGAAAAACCAAACGAGGACTCAGAAACAACTGAAAAGCTGTTCAGAGAAGGGAATTTAACAAAGGCATCAGAGGGGCAAGGCTTCTTGATGGAACGAAAAGAAAGCTGTCAAATCACCTGCCTTGGAATCACTAAGGCTTAATTAACTTTGGAAATGGCAGGCGTCAACGATGACGTATGGCAGATGCCCAGAGGGCCGCGCAGCGGGGTGACGGGAGCCAGGTGGAAGGTCGACAGGCAAACGCCCCGAGGACTCCACGTTCGGATGGGACCAAATGTGCCAACTGGATCATGCGTTCGCACTTTCTAGGTAAACACAGGTTTGCTCGCACGTACGTACCTGTGTGAGTGCGAATGTGCGCCAGGAATGCCATCGAATTGCTACTTCGACACATCTTCCCACAATACTTGCAGACGTTCCCCTGGTTTTCTTCTCTCTCGCGGTTGATCTGCTCAGTGTCTTCCACTATGTACTTATTCACCTCCCGAAGCAGCTCTTCGTGCTGCCCTTTAATATGGAGAAATAAATTCTGCTCTGAGTCAAAGGGCTCTGTGCACTTGACACATTTGAAGGTGGCCCCTCCCTCCGGAAGCTCCTCCACACTGGCCTGCTCGTTCCTCAGATGACCAGCACTAGCCAAGTGCTGGTGGAGGTTGCTCTCGGTATAGAAGGACTTTCCACACAGTAAACAATGAAAGTGCTTCTCTTTCGTAGGGTGCTTCATGGCTATGTGCACATTCAGTCCGCTCAAACCATCTGCTAAGAAGCCACAATCATCGCAACGAATTCTTGTGGATTCACCAAAAGAACTACCTTCACATTTCTTCTTTTTCACACCTTGGGCACAGTCTTTTAAGGGCAACTCACCGATCCTCACGCCTGTGGTTATGAGACCCTCTTCAGACTGGTCCAACAACTCACCATCTTCAGGGCTCTTTATTCTTATTATGGAAGAATCAAACCGGCCAAAACTGTACACGGCCTGTCCTTTGTCATCAATGCTGATTATAGTTTCATACACATCGTTACTTTCAACTGTGCTATCAGAAGCCAGACCATCTTCTTCCAAGATAATTTTAGTTTCATGCTGGGAATTCATCAGAATCTCCTTGTTCTCTAGAACGGGGTCTTCTTGGGTACCATCTTTCAAGTCCTCTGAACTCTGCACACTTCCAACGTCGTTCTGACCACGGCTCTCCAGGTCTGGCTCCTGTCCCGTCCTTGTCATCACAACAGGGATGGTGCTTTCGGCCAGATGCCCTCCCCCTAAACCTCCAGGACATCCACGTTTGCTCAGGATTTCACTTGCATTCTCGCCCACACATCCCACATCACTCTCGCCACGCGTGCCTGGACCACCAATGTCATTCAGCATGCTGTGGCTTCTCTCTACTGGCTCATAATCCAAAGCTGAGCTTCCTGCATTTTCACTCTGAAATCTGCTCGGGGAGGCACAATCAGAGGAAACAGTAAGGGACACATCCTCGGGTTTCAGAGCTTTTTCCTTGGCAAGGGGCTGTTGGAAAGTTTCACAGAAGGAATGCTCTTCACTGAGATTAGATTCATCTCCAGTCTCAATTTCTACTGAGTCGGGAGCACGGAGTACTTTAGCCACACCTAGATGAGTATTCTCATCCAAAACAGAACAATCAGCGGTACTTCTAGATTTCAGAATTTCTTCAGATGGTTGGTCTGAAATCACTTGATAGTCCTCAGAATTTTGCTGATGCTGCTCGTTGGATATGATGATACTCCTGGGCACGTCTGCAGAACCTGCTTCCATGTCCGAAGAGTTCAGGTAAGACTGCCTTTTCACCTTGTGTTTCTCTGTGGCTGCATGCCTCGTCATCTCTCGACGGGTCACAGCGTAGTAATCGCACGCCATGCAATAAAAAGCAAATTCCTTTGTATGCTTCCGTTTTACGTGCAGCTCTAGAGAAGCAGAAGAGTGGGCACTGAACTCACAGTGTACACACTTATTATCGCTTACACCCGTAGCGTCCCCCTGCTGGACAGGGCCCTCCGGTTCCAGACACATCTGTTCCTTTTTATCAGGAAGACGGCTGTCAGCTTCCCCCTCTACAGAATGACACACACCTGCCACTTCGACTTCAGTTGGATTTCCACGCTCTGCTCCTGGCTTTTCTGAAACAGAGGCATCTGACTCAGCGGACTTGTTAGCGTGCTCCCCTGAAACCGCTGACGTGGCACTCTTTCTACAGGCTTCAAGGTTACCCCCTTCAGGGCCGACAATGATGTCTGAACTTTGTTTGCCGCTGGCTTCTACTTCTACTCGTCCTTTATGCTTCTTAGTGGCACAGTGACGCTCCATGTCTCCCTTGGTTACGGTGTAATACTTACACACTTTGCACAAGTAACTGTACTGGTGACTGTGCTTTCGTCGAATGTGAACAGTCAAGTTTGTGATACTAGAGGCCAAGAGACCACAATGAGAACATGTACGTGAGATGTTACCTTTCGGTCTCCCTCTCTTTGGGGTGGCGGTCAAAGTGACCTCCCCTTCTTTGGTCATTCCGCCGGACTGTGACAGTTCCTTGGTAGTCAGCACGCTCTTTTCGAGGTAGACATGCTCCTGTAACTGTGCACCTTCCACATGGCCTTCTATCCTGCCATTTCCAGAAACATGAAACTCTTCCTTTTTATCGTTTGCACCTATACACACCCTTTCAATACATTCTTCAAAACTCAAGCCGATGTTATTTTTCTTGGCATTTTCAAGATGCTTGCTTCTCTTAATGTGCTTCTCCATGCCTTCTTTGCTCAACGAATAAAGATTACATGCTTTACACAGAAAGTGGTAGTCCTGACCATGCCGGAGCTTTATGTGTCTCGTGAGGACAGTGGAAGACCTTGTTTTATAAAAACACTTCTTACACTGAAACTGAGGCTTACTGGAATGCCTGACTTCATGTCCATGGCTCACCCTGGACTTAACGGGCTCTTCCTGAGCTGCTTTACCGGACTCACTCAGAGCATCTCTTGTATTTTCTGATTCTAAAGTACTTAAGGGTAAAGACTGTAACACCAAATCACTGTTACGCGGTTGAGAAGCCTCTGGCTGAACCAATAAACGAACGTGCTTCTCAGTTGTTCTGTGCTCCTCCAGGTCCTTCTCAGACAAGAAGAACAGACTACAAGGAGTACAGACAAAACACATACTGTGCTTTTCCTTCATGTGGTCTGTAAGATCTGGTTCGTTCTCGGAACTAAACGAACAGCGCTGACAACGGAGGACACTGGCGGTGTGCTGGTGCTGGTTGTCGTACAAATGCTTGTCCGAGTCCCTCCTCGACGGGCTGGAAAAGTCACGCTCCTGGCAGCGAAGCTTCACGTCTCCGGTGGGGCACCCCTCCCCACGGGTCTCCAGCTCCGTCCTTTCTGTAGCTACTTGAGCACAGTCCGTACAAGGACAAGTCTGCTGGGCGGCAGCTGGCCTCGCGGCGGGAGAGTCCAGGCAGCACGCGAGGTGGGAGCTTCTTCTGTCCTGCTTCGGGTCCCGTGTTTCTGGGGAAGTCACACACAGACTGTGGACACCGCCACTCGCTTCTGCGTGTCTGGACGCAGACTCTGCGTCACCTGTTCTCACTTGGGTTCTCAAGTGTGTCATAAACACCCTCTGCGCATCAGTAGTTGCTCGTTTACTAATTCCTAAAAGATTAAACCTTTTCTTGGCCTGGCCCTTTAAAGTAAAAGTGCCGCTTCGTCGACGGAAGCTACCGCCCAACGTGAGGACGTTTCGCTCAGGTCTTGGTCTCGAGCCTGCGCTGATACCGTGCGCTGCCTGTAGGCTACTTCTGGAAGATTCCACCTTATCTAAGAGACCCTCTGAGCTGACCAGAGCTAACTTTTTAGTTTTACTTTGGTTTTCAGGATTTCGAGCTATGCCGAGAGAAGTTACATTTTCTTCAACAATCCCTACTGTTTCTGACGAAGGATCCCTGGACGGCGTCATTTCGACAAGCAGCTCACTGCTACTTCTGCTTTGCTGAGAAAGGCCCCCTCTGAAATCTTTAAATTTGCTTCCAACGTCTCGTAATCCTTTTGAATCACTAGCCTTTGCTACTGGCTTAGAAGCTCTCGGTTTCACGCGAACACTTTTTGTTCCCATGGAACAAGGTTTCTTGGGAAAGGGCTGTTTTGTTAAGATCTGTACAAATCCTCCACGAGCAGCAAGATTCTGACGCCGGAGGTGTGTTTTGCCAAGATAATGTGCATTCAACAGGTTTTCTTCCACGCACTGAAAGCCGCAGAGATCGCAAGAAAAGACTCGCTGCGGCCTGTGGGTCTGCCGGACGTGCGCGTGCAACGCCGCGCTGCTCTCTGCTTTGTGGCTGCAGTGGCAGCAGGTGTGTTCCCCAGGTGGCTGCAGGTGACACTCAGCATGCTTTTCCAAGTCAGTGCAGGAGGAAAACAGATGACCACATACGTCGCACTTGAAGACCGTATCTACGTTTCCAACAGTACAACCGACACTCATCTCTTTCAGGGGCAAAGGAGATTCTCTTCCCGGGTCAAGGGAAACCATTTCCCGAGCAGACTTTTCTTCGGTGTCTGTTTTCGGAGAAACAGCATCAGTGGTGCTCAAACTGGGAGGCGGGGAGAAGGCACTGGGGAGACTCGTGCCTCCATCAGGGCGTTCATTCAGGAGGGTCTCCTTCACTGCCTCACCCAACGGGACGTGCCCTTCGGGGACCGTGCTCTCAGAAGCTTCCAGCCCGCAAGCGCCCCGCTCTTCACGCTTTAGGTGCTCTGCCTCGGCCGATAACTTCATTCGTTTGGAAGCATGTTTATTCCCATCTTGCCCCACGGTGACGCTGCCGAGGTTTGAGGATTCTGAAAAACCTCTCTTGCTTGTGGAGTTTTCAGAGGAATTTGCTACCGCATCAACTACAGGCCCACAATCTACATCATGAGATGAGACATCTCTCGAGTCTCCTGCTTCTTTGTTTGCATTTTCATCCTCATCGTTCTCTGGCTTCTTCTCAGTATCCATCATTAAGAAGGTCCTGCGTCAGGGCGGCTCGCTGGGCACTCGTAACCTGCGGAGAGAGCAAACGCGGCGTTATACCTCGGAGCGGAAAGAACACGCACACGTTAGTCAGGCCACCGGCAACATGAAGGGACACACTGAACGGAAAAGGTACCACAGCATCAAGATTTCCTTTCCGTTGAGATGAACTTGATCCCACGTGTGATCCTTACGAAGACTGTGAAGTCAGACTCGGGGACACGGTTGACGCAGGAAGCGATGCCGCGGCATCTCCGACTGAAAGTGTTCTCACCGAGCTTGCAAACACACTCCCGAGCTTAATTCTCTTGACCGGTATGTTTCGGTTTACTTGTTTGTAAACAGAGAAGCCCTCTTGTCAAATTTCTCTCCTGTGAACCCGCCCCCCCCCCACCCCCATCTGTGAAACACATTAGACCAAACTGCTGAGAGGCAAGCCAGGAAGTCAGGCCTTCCCCTCAGTAGCCTCCCAACAGAAGCCCAAGCCCCAGGGTAAAAGGAACAGAATTTAAGAACAACTGCTTCCTCCTTCCCCCCTACAGCAAAGAGCCTAACCTTGACTCTCTAAACATATGCTAATTAACAACATGCACATTCTTCTCGCGTCACTGTTCCAGCTCAAACCCGCTGCCAATGAAAAGCCACTCCTGTCCCCACTGTCCTTCACCAGTTTCCTCACCTAACAGGCCTGCTGTACCTTCTGAAGGTTAATGGCAAATGGAATGTCGGCAGGGGAGCAGGATTAATGAAGCAAACTTTGGGGGGAGAAAAGAATTTCACTGAATAAAATGCTTTAAAATCAATAATATTGATTTTATTTTTCATTATGCTATTTAATTCAATTAAAACATATCATTTTCCATTTACTTTACACCAGGATTGGAATTTTCAGCCAAATGCTATTTGATTTGATGTGACTAAAAAACCATCACATATTATGGCCTCAAAGCTAATGATAACTATTTTTAACTATTTTAACTACTTTTTTCATAACAATGACAAACCAAATGAAGGCTGTTGCTTTGACTCTGCTAAAAGTGGGGAATGAATAAATACACACACACACACACACACACACACACACATCAAAAGCATGAACAACAGAAGAAAAAGTAGCTAAATTGGGCTTTATCAAAATTAAAAACTTCAAATGACTATATGCTTTAAAAGCCACCCTCAAGAAAGGGAAAAGATAACCCATAAAATAGATAAAACATACTCCAAATCAACGGTCTGACACAGGACTTAATCCAGAATACAGAGAAAACTCTTAAACAACTCAATAACAGAAAAAAAACTCTAATGAGCAAAGGAGAATATACATTTCTCCATAGAAGATACACAAATGGCCAAGAAGCACAGGAAAACAGATTCTCCATCAACAGCCATTAGAGAAATGCAAATCAAAATCATAATCAGTCCCATTGGACACTCATCAGGATAGCTAGAAGCCCAGCATCAGATAATAACAAGTGTTGGTAAGGATGCAAAGAGAGGACACCCCCACAATGTTAGCGGGGTGTAAAATGGGATGTCACTCTGGAAACAGTCTGGCAGACCCTCACAAGAGGAAACACGGAGTTACAGAGTAGTTCCGATATAGCTCATCAATCCTGCTCCCAGGTGCATGCCCAAGAGAAATAAGCCATAGGTCATGGCAAAAGCATGCATACAAAGGTCTATGGCAGTATTATTCGTAATAGCCAGGAGGTAGAAACAACCCAAGTGTTTATCAACAGATTAAGGAAAAATAAAACGAGGTACACCCACATCCACACAATGGAATATTCAGCCACCAGAAGGAATGAAGAATTGACATGCCCACAGTTCGCATGAACCTTGGAAATGCTAACTGTAAGAAGCCAGTTACAAAAGACCACATACCATAGGATTCCTTTGAAAGGAAATGTCCAGAATAGGCACATGTCAGGTACAGAAAGCACATGAGTGGTTCCTTAGGCCTGGGGGAGGGACACAGCGGGTGACTGCTGAAGGACCCGGGGTTTCTTCTTGAGGAGATGAACATGTTCTAAAATGTACTGTGGTGATGGTCGCACATGTCTGTGAATATACTTAAATCCGTTAAATTACAGTGTAAATGCATAACATGTATGGTGTGTGAATATCTCAACAAAGCTGCTTAAAAATACACAATTTGTCACATATAATCTACGATACAAAAACATCTTGTATTTGTTATTGTATTACAGCACAGTAACATATAGTTTTATTACAACTATAAAGTATTTACCATGTCTCCAGTATGTGATCCAGAAAATATAAATTAAGAGGTTAATAGATGTTTAGGCAAGAAAAACATATCCCTAGTCAAATACGTTTAGGAAACTTTGGTTTGAACCAAAGTTTCTTTACCACAGGATTTCTTAGCACATATGCATTTCCCAAACCAGTTTCATTATAGAACTCATTGTTTATAAAGAATCAAGAAACCAGTGGTTCCAAGGGACCTTTCAGGAAAGGGACAAGGGACCTGTAAATAAAGCATTGGCTTTGCCATTCAACATTCACAATTAAAGAATAAACAGAGGGGGGGAAATGAATCATGCATCTGTTCCAAAAACTTCACTTAGTGCCCACTACATGCCAAGTATTGTTGGTTGTAGATACTGGAATTATAGCAGAGAATAACACAAATTCTCTGCCTTAATTGTAAAGGGTAAGATGTTTGTTTGTTTGTTTGTTTGTTTTCAATGGAAACATTGAACATCCCTCTTCTAGAACATCCTTTTCTAGTCAAGAAGAATCACAGGGACCGGATTTACTCTCATGCGTGAAACAACCGAGAAAGAAAAAACAGACAGAATCTCTGAAACAACAGCATAAGACTTTGGACATCAGCAACCAAGGGACAGCGATCCCTGAGAGATGAGATACAAACAAGGGGGGTCCGAATCCCAGCTTACTGCCTGGAGAAAGGACTCAGGCCACAGCACAGGCATGGATCCCAGACAGGGCCCAGGAGTCTTCCCACAGAGTGGACAGGCAGCTAAAGTCTGCAGGGCAGAGTCAGAGAGAGCAGAGGCACCAGAAAGAGAAGCCCAGAGACCTTCAAGGGGTCCCTCAAGGGTGCTCCGATCAACACAGACAACATGCCATCTTTCCAGAAAATTGTCCCTTGCCCCTCCCACTCACTCCTTGGTAATTCCCCTCCCTGAGGCAACCACTGTCCAGTATTCCATAATGCATCAGTCTGGCCTGTCCTGGATGTTCATATAAATGGAACCAGACAACAGGCCTTTGCGGGAAGGAGAGTCGGCCTTTTGCTCAACACAGTGTTTTTGCTGCATGCATTAACAATGCATCCACTTCCGCGCTGAGCAGTATCCTGTTGTATGGAGACACCACGATTCTGTTGATGGGACACCTGAGCTGTTTCCCCCTTCTGCGGCTATGGTGATAAAGCTGCTCTGAATATTCTCGTACAAGTCTTTTTATGAACATACATTTTCATTCCTCTTGTGGAAACACCTAGGCATAGCAAGGCTGGACCACGGGGACCAACGTGCATGCTAACTTTGTGAGAAACCATCTGACGGACCTTCAGAGTGGCTGCACTGTTTTGGACAGCCACCAATGTCAAGAGTTTTGACTGATCCACACATTCTCACCGATATTTGATGCTGTCAGTCTTTTAAATCTAAGTCATTCTAGTAGGTGTGTATGGTTTTAATCTGCATTTCCCTGACGACTAGTCATGGTGCTGAATACCTTGCAACGTGCTTTGTGAAATGTTCATTAGCCTTCTGCCCGTTTCTTACATAGGTTGTCTATTTTCTACTGAGCTGAGGGGTTACTTATGTGTTCTGAAGATAAATCATCTGTCAGATATATGTCTCACAAATATTTTCTCCCCTTTCATTTTATTAATGTTTTTTGAGAAGCAAAAGTTTTAAATTTTGATGACATGAATTTTTTTCCTGTTCTGGTTATTTTCTGTCTCCCCATTGATAGAAAGTAAGGGCATGGTTTATTTTTTCCACCCTTATATCCCAAGAGCCTAGAACAATTCCAAGCACATATGAGGTACTAGAATAAACAAATACCTCATTGTGATATAAGAAATGTCTCTTTTCTAAGTATTTAGAGATAAAATGAAAAAAGTGTGAGAGACACTTTAAAATAGTCCAGGAGGGGGGCACAGGGAGGCCATGTGCGGATAATAATGAAGGCTAGATGACAGTGACGTGGAAATTCAATACACCACTCCATCAACTTTTGTATACGTCTGTATATGCATGTGTTTGAAAACGTCCGTTACATACTTTATGTTTAATGGGTTTTAATGGTTTGTCTAAAGTGGTATGAATTCCCTTCCTTTCAATGTTGAGTCCAACCGTCTCCTCCTCTTCCAACACCACTCTGGCGCACCACTGCCGCCTTCACTATGGACACTAGAGGAGTTTCTTCTCCAGAAGCATATGCATTCAAGAAACACGAACTTGGGGAGGACTCACACACGTACATCTAATCAGAAGGAATGTTCTAATGATGGCACCTGACTAACACATTTTTGAAGACACAAGAGTGACACCTGCACTGATATGCAGAAGCACAGTATTGAGACCCTTTATTATCTTCTATATAAGGCCTCCAAAAACTCTAAAACAAAAGGAGAAAATATTTTTATACTTGCTATTCCCCAATTAAATAATGCAACATCTCATTGCACCGAGAAAGAACATCAAACACTCAACAAATACATACTGAGTGCCTACCACAGGACAGGAACTACCGAGCTCCAAACACGATCTCTGCCCTCGCCAGGCTCGTGTTCTATTAGGAGCCACGTGACACACACGCCCAGGAACTCTAACACGAGACCACGTATGAACACGGGCGACAGGAACTAAGACCGAGAGCTATATAAATGAGCAAGGGAATCCTGTGCCAAGCAGAACATTTGGCCAAAAGAGCAGAAATATCACTTGAGCTAAACCTTGAGGAAACAAAAACTGTTGTTTTCTTTTTCTGACAGAGCAGGCAGGAAGGGTGAAACACTCAAGTGGAAGAGCGAGATTCAGCAAAGCCACTCCACACCCGAGACTGCAAGCGCGCACGACCGTCAGCAGCCCGGACAGCCACGCCGCTGGCTCTTGCCTACACAGCGGCAGGAAACAAAAGCAGAGGACCCACCAAGAGCACGTCACACAAGGCTCTGAACTGAGAGTTGGAACGTATTCAGTGGTGTCGATGGGAAGTCACTGGAACACAACACTCCTTCCGGATGATCACTTTTACAGAATGCAGGACGCATCACAGGTAGAGAAATTATATAGGCAGAGCGCATTCCAACAGCCCATAACCAGGATGACGTCAGGGCAAGATGATTTAATAAATATCTTCAAGTCATCTAGAGGGGATTGAACAGAAATGAGAAAGTTTATGCTAATATAAATGAAAAAGAAAAGCCTTCATCAGAAAGATTATTAGAACAAGTACCAAATCGCCAATGGAGATGGGAAAGAGAATTCAAACCTCACCCAACTGGAACAGTTTAAGAGCTCATTTTTCTGGAGGCAAATTTCACTCATTCACTCCACAAACATTCATTGAAAGCCAACCAGAAAGCATCTTTAATTCTCTCAGAAACAAAGCAAAGGAACAGAGTGGCTAGGGGACTCACTGCCAACCCTCAGGACAAGTAAGGCCTAACCTTGGTTTCTTCTGAAAGATCCGGTACTTGTCTGCAGAAAGAAAATGAGTCTCAGTTATCCTCCCAGAGTAAGGGTTCAAGATTCAGAAGTCCTGGTAGGTGTTTACACTAAAGGAATGGGATATATTATTTAACCAAATCTTCTTAAAGCATATGTATCCTTGGGGCGCCTGGGTGGCTCAGTCGGTTAAGCATCCGACTTCGGCTCAGGTCATGATCTCATGGCTCGTGAGTTCGAGCCCCGCATCGGGCTCTGTGCTGACAGCTCAGAGCCTGGAGCCTCTTGAGATTCTGTGTCTTTCTCGCTCTCTCTGCCCCTCCCCCGCTCACACTCTGTCTCTGAAAAATAAACATTAAAATATATATACATATATATATGTATCCTATACAAATCCATCAATTACCATTCAACACATATCCTCACTGTCCCACAAAGATTTTCAAACAGGCAATTCCATTTACAGTATCTATTCATCCAGATTCTCAACTAGTTCCTTGACAGGAAGGAAGGAAGGAAGGAAGGAAGGAAGGAAGGAAGGAAGGAAGGAAGGAAGGAAGGAAGGAAGGAAGGAAAGAAGGAAGGAAGGATGTTAGGAAGGAAGGAAAGCAAGCTGCATGTAACTTTATCATCTTCAATTTCACTCACCGAGAATCTGTCATGAAAGAACGTTCCTGCTCTAACCGAAAGACTCCCTGCTAAGGTTGAAAATTCTTTTAAAAGTTACAAGAGAGAAATCAAAACAGTCCTTTTTTTTTTTTTTTTTAATTCATATACTTTTAAGAACAAAATAAAACAAATCAACAGCAGCCTTCTGATGACACCTGGTGGCCAGTGCTCACAGGAAGTTTCTTTCACATTTTAAAGAAAGCACTTCAGGAACTACTGGAGAAACCGAAGTTATTGGACCATCTTTCCTGCTTCCTCTGCCCGCCTTGGGCTATACTCTTCACTCAACCCGATCTCTTCTGCATTTCTCTCTTCGTCCCTTTTCTTTTCTGATGAGGACGCGTTAAGCGAGCTTGAGCCAGGCTCGTGCATGCTCACACTCTTACACACGAGCTCACAGACACGTTCTCACCGCTAGGACTCTAGAAGCCAGCTCTCCCTGCCCCCACCCCACGGCATCTCACCCTTCACCCCTCCTGCACTCACCCCATTAGTGGTACGAACAGTGTGGAGCCAGCAGGTGTTGGCACCAGGCCAACAGGAAAGTCACAGCGGGGGACACGTGTGTGCAGCACGGCAGGTGCGCACACACGTGCACATACAAAAACTCCCAACGGTCTTCTGACCTTTCCCTTTGGGGAGTTCAAAGAAGGATGAGGTGCAGAAGTCATTAAGATCCTACTGTAGGGACTGCCTCCTCCCAAAAGGACAGGGTAAGGCAGGTGAGACTTCCTACAAGCCTATTAGGAGCTGAGTGTGACAGGAATAAATGGAAGCCAGCGGACCACTCCTATCTCTTCCAGCTACTACTTCCGACTGGACTTTTTACTGAAAAGAGCAGTCTTGCCATTATATATTACCTAACTGAACCAGGTATCACCAAGCCCTATGTGGAGCTGCAATCTGTAACAGAGACCGCAAGACAAAGTATCTGATCCTACAAAGAAAAAAGTCACTTTTCTATGAAAATGCTTATAAGTTGAACGAACTCTTCCTTGACAACAGAGTATAATTTAACAGCCTAAAAACCATTCACGAAGAGAACACCTGAGGCACCTCACCACGAGGGATGGATGTGGACACAAGTTGTGGTTTATTCACAACTGGACCAGTGCATGAACACCTCGGTCCAGGAAAGCCCGTGTCCTCACTGGCCAGAGAACAGGCTGCAGCGCGTTCCTAAGAAGTCAGTCTGTAAGCGTGCCCATTTCCCCACCCCCGAAGATGCCTGCAGTGGTTTACAAAGAGTCCACACACCCTGACGCTCCCTTCAAAGGATGAAACCTAATTCTCTCCCCTCAGCGTGGGCTGGCCTCGCTGACCTGCTCACATCGGCCACAAAATAGTGGAAGAGAGAGTGTCCGACCGCGGAGACCAGATCACAGAAGGCAGAAGCTTTCTGCGCGCCCCTCTCCGGCACCCCTGTGCCCAGTGCCAGACAGGAACAGGGGGCTCCTTCCTGCCGGCTGGGGAGCGGCTCCTCCGGCCCCAGGCCACACTGCAGAGGACCGCAGCCCCTACAAAAGCCTGACTGCTAGAGAAACCCAGGGCCAGAACCTTCCAGACCCACAGAAACCGTGAGTAACAGATGCTCGCTGCTTTAAAGCCACTGAGTTCTGACAGAATTTGTTATATAGCAATAGAGAACTAACAGAATGCCCTGCCCTCTCCTGCCCACCTCGTCAATAGCCGGGGCTCAATTTCAGCCTCCTTCCTGTATATTCTCTATATATTTCCTTTCCTATGTGCTCCAACCTTTAATAAGAATCTTCTGTGCTAGCACAGTAAGATTAAGGAACACAGGAGGAAATCAGTACACGTTCGCGGAAGTATACTGTTTGAGAAGATTTCAGAAGTTTACTCGGCTGACAAATACACGCATGCCTCTTCCGCTACCAAAAGCAGATCTGATACAGCTCACAATGCAACACGGATATAAGAGAACCAAGAGTTATTGAGGGCTAATAAAGAGATGAGGTAGAGCTTTAAATTTAGATTTGTATGGAGTAAAAGAAATGTCTTAATGGTTCCTGAAAATCCTGCTCATTTTGGATGAAGACATCACCCATCTTTAGCTAGCAACCGCACCAGAACCAGCAGCAGCCATGCGTCGCTTCCCAGCTGGGCTCGAAAATACTAGCAGCCAACTCCCAAGAGTCCCCGAGCCTGATGAGGCAGCCCCCGCGGTGAACACCCAGAGAGCCACAGGCCACGTGACTACCTCCTTCCCTGGCAGGACATATCCAAGCTCAGGAGACCTGGGGGCCTCTGGCCACAGGGCTCGTACCTGATTAAGCTCCATCTCCAAAGCATCTCACATACCACGTTTAGCGTGATCCCAGAAAGAACCTTCCCCTGCCAGAGTGTAAGGACACACTGAAGCCAGGCAGACTGGAGCCATGTGATCCCCAGACCAAATGGCAGCAGTGAAGTAAAACTATCAGATGGAAAAAAAAAAAAATCTCACTCAAGTCAGAACAGAACTTTGCAGGGGACACCCATGTTCTATTTCAAATACCCAATTCAATTTTGCCTGAGTTACAAATTAGAGTATTTGCTTACTGCTTAAGTTAGAGCTAAAACAATCACTAAAAACCCATATTGATAGGGATCAAACACAGTGAGCACAACAGAAAAAAAAGACCATCATCCCTTTCATTACCAAAGATTCCCACCTTTCCAACACTATTTATGAAAACGTATTTTAATACATTTATACATTTAATGCATTTATATCACTTTTAAGTGATATAAAACAACAAATCATGGGACAAAAATAAACTATTAAAGTAGCTCAGCCTTGTTACCTGGCTATTTTTTTTAATCTTCCTACACTTCAAGTACGATTTTCCAAATACGTTAAATTGATCTAGTAATAAAGTTAATTTTATGACGATCTTATATCAACCACCTCTGACAAATGCATCTTTTTGTAGTTGGAAATATTTTACACAAAAAGTTAAAATTTAATATATCTTTCAGAAAGCATTTTTAAAAATCAATGCTTGTTAGAATTTCCATCTAATTTTTTAAAATTTATTTTAAAGAAATAAAATTCTTATTGGAACAGGAAAACAGGATAAAAGAAGGGAATGAAGACTCCATGCACAGAGAATGAAAAAGTTCAATGCCATTAAAAGCAGACACATAGGACCATCGGTATCTTATGCCATTTGAAAAGGTTGTTTTATTATCAATGTAACTAATCACAATGAAACCATCTCTTACAACTAAAGACATTATAATGAATTTTCTTTACAACTACAGAGAAATGGGATTTGCTGTTTCACATCAAATAGAACAGGCTGTATAAATTCTTCTTCCTATTTATTGTAAAATATAATTTCATCTATAAAATCAGTCATGAAATATTAAAACTGAAACAACAGAATTTATGTCCTTTACTTAATTTAGTTTAAACGGTCTATTCACTAAAAAAAAAAAAGGAGAGGGAAGTACACGTGATGAACCCCTATACTTTCTCATTAAGTGTCTCCATTAGATGCTTTATTTTCCAGAATTTATAATGCAGCCGTAAAAAAAGCATTCCATGATAAAAGTTAGCATACTTTCCCTAAATTTGCCTTTTATCTTTTTCAAAAGGCAGGAGAACGAAGCACATGGCACGTGAAGGCTGAGGAAAGAGGAGAATAAAAAGAAACACATAATCCATTTGCACTGAACGTTTTAAACATCAGTGGACAAGAACATTAAAGTTCAAGGGACGAAGCCTTTGTGCGCATCCCAAAGGTTCCAAGGACAGGTGTGGGACTCGGGGCAGCCACGGAGCTTTCCCAAGCCTCAGAGTCCGCCTTCAGAAGGTGGGGGAAGAGCTAAGAGTCCTAAATCCAACAAGAAGCCCCTGGGTGACAGCAAGGAGCTACTCAACACCAACAACAGAAAACACACTCTTAGGAACGGATTTTTTTTTTAATTCCAGCAGAAACACAGGAAGAAAGAGGGGATTTCCAAAATGCAAATCTTGGGGGAATATAACAAAAAACATCTAGAGACACATTCCACAGAGTTTGTGCTTAGACAGCTTCATCAGGTCCACTGAGAAGAGATGGGATACAATGGCTCATCAAAGAACTGCAGGGAAAAAAGACTGAAACTATTAATTTTGGAAGAAATCTGGAAAACACTGTAATTCCAAACGTCAATAAGCTCACACACGATATAAAACTATCAAGCCTCAAGACATTTGGAATATAAATTATTAGGTATAAAAGACGTGAGTGCTAAGAAAGTATATTTAGAAAGGAGAAAAACCTTCAGTATTAAATTTTCTAAATGGATGTAGTTCTAACCAAGTTCATTTATATACCAGAGTGAACAGTTTTCTTCCTCTAGGTGGCAAAATTATAGGTAACTTTTTTTCCTCTTCCTGGCATCTTTCTATACTTTCTAAAATATATTACCTTTGGGGGGTGGGGTGGGGGAGACTGACAGAGAAGTTTAAAAAAAAATCTCTACGTATGGTTGAAGTAATAGAAATTGACAGCCACTCTCGAGAAAAGAAGTACTAAGATAGAAATGTATTTATGACTGTGGTTCTTGGACTAAACTCAGAATCAAAATAAATGAAAGGAAATTTATGGGCGGCTTATTGTATAGAGACGTTTGGTGAAACACTCAGGGACACCAAGAAATTTACCTGGGGGGGCAACCTGGATGGCTTAGCTGGTTGAGCGTTCGACTCTTGATTTCAGCTTAGATTATGATCCCAGGGTGGTGATCTAGGCTCAGCGCTGAACGTGGAGGCTGCTTAAGATTCGCTCTCTCCCTCTCCCTCTGCCCCTCCCTTGTGCACATGCATGCCCCCCCCTTCTTCTCTCATAGATAGATAGATAGATAGATAGATAGACAGATAGATAGATAGATAAAAGAAACTTCCCTATTGCTCAGGGACCTCATAGTGACACTCAAGAACGAAGGGAGGACAGAAACAAAACACTGACAGCACCTAGGTCTCGACCTCTAACACCACCTCCACTAAAAGGAACCTGGTCTCAAGAAATGGCAGATTCTAGGGCTGGGGCAAGGTAGCTGTACAAGATGAGCTTGGAGCATTTTATTTATTATGTCAAAAAATGGAGAAAAGTTTTTTTAAAAAGGATGTGACGATACCCACCCCCCCCCCCCATCACTGCAGCTGGAAGCAGCTCCTACTGGCCAAATCTGGGACAACTTGAGCATCAAAATAATGAAGTACCATTAAAGATACGAATGGATAAGTCCATATGGATAACTGGGAAACAGACAGACACATGGATGAACCAATGGGCCAAAAAGTTGGCTCTGTACATAGTAGGATGCTGAGGGCCTACAGGTAAATATGGAGGGAGCGAAGGAGACAGAAAATCATACTGGCAAAGATTACATCAGGCAAGAATCATCATTGGATACTAACTCTAGGAGGCATAATTTTGATGTTAAGAATGTTTGAATGGTGTTAAAGCATCTCCCCACAAACTGTTTATCAGTTGCAAAGGAAGAAAAAAAAAAAAAAAAACTCAGTAATCGTCCAGTAGATAAATGGACAACACCTTGCTTGGGGCAGGGGGGCGGGGTGATAAGAATTAAGATCCTCAATGCAGGGCAGACAGACATGGTATACCTCCAGACAGAACACCCTGAGAAGGACAGGACAGGACACCCACCCTCCCCACCCCCGCATCACTGCAGCTGAGAACACAAAATCTCCAGTTAATCAAGAGGAAACAGACAAATACAAAGTGAGGAATATTTTATTTTAGAAAGAAAAAAAAAAGTGGGGAGGACTACATTCTTCACCAGTGTCAATGTCATAAAAGACAAACAAAGACTATGGAAACATTCCAGATTAAAGGAGGCAAAGGAGACAAGACAACTAAATCCAATACCTGTTCTCAGACTGGATCCTGTGATGGCAGGAAAATGCTATTAGGACATTTTAGGTCAACTGACAACAAGGACTGTGATGATTAATTGTATGTGTTAACTGGGTTAAGGGATGACCAGATTGCAGGTAAAATGTTGTATCTGGGTGCGTCTGTGAGGGTGTCTCTGGAAGGGATAAGCATTTGAATCAACAGACTGAGAAATATCACCCTCACCAACGTAGGTGGGCATCACCCAATCTGCCGAACGTGCCGAATGCCTACGTACAATAAAAAGACAGAGGAAGGGCAAGTTTGTGGTTTTTTGGTTTTTTGCTTGAGCTGGGACCCATCCTCTCCTGCCTTCACAGTCCTGGGTCTTGAGCTTTCAAAATCAGACTCAATTAAACCACCAGCTTTTCTGTTTCTCCAGCCTGCAGAAAGCAGAAGGTGGGATTCTTGGCCACTGTAGTCCTATGAGCCAACCCTTAAACCCCTATAATAAAGCTGCTCATGTATACATGTACTACATTTATGTGTATGTACGTATATGTACATATACGAATGCGTGCACCCTCTTCTGTTTCTCTGAAGAATCCTGACACAGAGCTTTGTACAGAGTGGTTCTAGAGGAGAATATTAAGGAGAAATTTTCTGACTTGGTTCTGGGATTTCTAGAATTGGCTCTCTAATCTGATTAGATTGAAAGACAGGAATGACGGTTTTCAGTATAAAGATAGCACTTATATTTGGTCCAAGACAAGAACTGATTACAGGTACACAAAATATCTACACTGGATACTCATAATCAACCATTTATGTGAACCCAAGAGCTAAGTGACTCTGTATATGATACTAACATTCTGGAAAACTAAGGAATAGAATGATTGGTTGGTTGGCTCTAATGCTGCTGGACAAGGTGATGAAAGAGATGATGAGCTCAGGGAGTCAAATTCCCAGCTCAAGCAGAGCATAAATGACCTAAAGCTTCCAAGTGCGCCCTGGAGGAAAGCCTGATCTAGAGCTGCAGGGCTGACAGTGCTGCTTATCAAATGCCTTCTGTGGTTCTGTGACTGGCTAGATCAGAAAGCAAGCCGAATGCCCAGCCTCAAGGGGGTGCACTGTTACTCTATGGACACCAACTGGGAAGGACCAAGGCCCTGTAAGTTGGGATGGGGACATGCAGGAAGACCCTGATAAAGCTGGGGATGTGGAGTCCCTAAATTCTGACAAGTATTCTTTGCGAGAAGAGGTCTCCACAAGGCCAAGAGTCCCCCTCATGCCAGTTCCTATAACAAATCTCGTATTTTATGTATGTATACTTAATATGCCATTGGTTCTGTTTCTCTGGAGAACCCTGATATAAGTACCAATGTAAATTTATAAAACTAAATACTATAATTATACAAGGGAATATCCTTATTTCTAGAAGATATACACTGAAGGATTTATGGGTAAAGGGTCATGACATACTTAATTTACTCTTAAAAGGTCCAGGAAAAAGGGGTGTGTGTGTGTGTGTGTGTGTGTGTGTGTGTGTGTGAAGAGAGAGTGAACACACTCTCCAAATTACCTCCAAATAAAAAGTAAAGAAGAAAAGAAAAGAAAAAACAAAAAGCTGAGCTGGTTTCATACATATGGCTTACAAAGACCTTGCCCCATCTCCAGTAACTGTCAGGGGGTCAAAAGATTATAAAGCTACTTAAAAATGACAAAAATCACTTTCTTAGACTGGAAAAAAACCCTTACTAAAGTTCGCATAAAGCAGTTCCCATAAAGACTCCCAGGAATCCAAAAAGCTTCACCTCCATCTGAGGGTCAACTGCAAACTAAACCCTTCCCAGTGCAGCTGTGTCTCTGTAGTAAAAAGTTTTAACTCCTTTGCCATTAGGAAGAAACAAAAACAAAAACCCATTTGTTGGCATCTTTCTGTCAATTCCTGTCCACGGCTGTTCCCACAGCAGCCTTAAAAAAGTCCTGGGAGGCACCAATGCAAACAGAATGTCCTACGTCAGAGGGGTGTGAGGGCATTTTTCCTACCGCTGGCAAAGCTGGTCAACGTGTGTTCAATCTTTTAAAATTCCAATGGCATCAACCAGCTCCTTGCAAAAGAAAAACGTTTCCTCGTGTCTCAAGCAAACGGATGCAAGCTGGCACACACACGAGAGTTCACCGGCAAAGGCATGACATGAAGAGGCACACGGTGAGGACATGTGGCTAAGACGCGTCACGAGACTAACGTCCTTCTGTCTGGTCAGCACCGCTTCCGTGTTCTGTCCTCGGACACCTGAGCTCTGACTGCGGCATCTAGTCTGATGCTCTGCGACCAAGGGCCACACGCAATCGTACGTACTTGTGGATTCCTTCCTTACCCTGAAGGCTCTCTGCAGATTTCTAGCGATTCAGTATGAGGTACTATCGTTTTTCTGGATCTTGTCTTAGCTCTCACCTAGCAAAACTGCCTTTCCGTTTTCATGTCTCCCTCTGAATCCTCCTTCTGACTTCCATGTTGCTCCTTTCACTAAACCTCTGCGTCTCTTACGCCTCACTCTCAACTACTTACTATAAATGAGGGAAGGTTAAATAATCCCCAAACTTTATTTAAATGATTGTTCTTGGACTACTTTAACATATCTCTTTTGTTTTACCTGATGTGGTACAAATTATGAAAAGAAACTCATTTGAAATCCTGTCACCTTTCCTTTATTTTTCTTGCCTGCTTTTATCTATCCCACCTACTGATATGGGTGTTGATGAATTCAAAAAATAAAAAATAAAATAGTGGTAAAGGAAGCCAGGAGAGGAAACGGGACTATATACAAAGCTAGACTCTTCAGAAAGAAAACCAAAAAGACTAAGTTTCAGTTTACTCAATGTCTACCGTGCGAAAGACTCATCTACAGAATTCTCGAACACTTTAAATAAGAAGCTCCCTTTTAACCTTAAAAAACAGATATTCAGAACAAACTTACGTATGAATTTGCACACCAGGAGACAAACTTATTGAAGAGGCTAAAAGTTAAATGATGTAAAAGTCCAATGTCGTCAGTAAATTCTAGAACTTTAAAACCACCTGAGAGGGGAGTGAAGAGGCGCTTGGGCACTTCCTCAGCTGCGAAGGACGAAGGACGACGCAGAGGTGTCCCTTCCAGCAAGCACCGCCCCCTGCTGACAAAATGTGCCCGCGGGTGGCACCTTACCCATGCTCAGGTGAACACAAGAGGAGGGGCAGCCAGAAGCAGAGGGCGATGTGAGTCCTGTCCCCACTGCCCTTCTTTCCTCGCAGACCGGAAACGACTTAAATCTGTAATCTAACAGTGCTTCTCAGCCCCTTCCAAGGCTTCTTACCCTCATATGCCCTCGGGTTGGGGGGTTACCATCACGTTCCTTCTCCACCCAAGTATCGGTGTCTTCCGGGACCTCGCCTTCCTTTCTGCAGGCCCTGTGGCCACTAACTCTAGAAGACTATGCCTCACCCTGTTTGCGGACGGTTGAGACACACTGTTCTCCTTATCCCTCGGTGACAAGCAACAGGCGCAGACTTAAGCAAACAGAATACTGACCTTCTCAATAGGAAAATGCGGCAGCCAAAGCCCCGTGAGACGTCGTGTGTCTGCTAGTTTCCATGTGACCTCACTTACTCCTGTTCAAATCTTATGGATGTAGCACTGAAGTTACTAAAAAATCGTATTTCTCACGTGAACAGTATTTCCCAAATGTGACAGAAATATCACTAACGGCACTGTAAAATAAAGTCATATACCACAAGTGAGGATTTTTAAATAAGTTATGTATTATTCAAATGTGTACAGGAAGAAAACAGGACCACCCTAGGACTCCGCATGTATTAACACATTGCTTCTTATGACAAGGCCAAGTTAAAAAACAAGATGAGATTAAAATACAAGCCCAGGTGAGATAAAATATAGCAAAAACAGTGAGGAAGTAGCAAATGACTTAACACTAGAAAAACTGCATCACACCATATTCATTTACTAACGTTTTAATCACATAAATTCTAAGAAATCAATAAAAATGGTAAGAGTAGGGGCGCCTGGGTGACTCAATCAGTCGCACATTCGACTCTTCACTTCAGCTCCGGTCACGATCCCAGGGTTGTGGGATTGAGCCCCTCGTCAGACTCCGCACTGAACGTGGAGCCTGCTTGGGATTCTGGCACCTCCACTCCTCCCCTCCCCCACGTACGCACATGCGCGTGCTCTCTCTCTCAAAAAAAAAAAAAAAAAAAAAAAAGAATAAAAAGTTAAGAATTCTCGGCTCCCAGTTCATTTTTAAACAAGAATGCTCTGACAATCAGTCCCTTCCTGTCACTGACAACCTTCCAGGTCCTTGTCATCGTCTTCATTTACTAACGTTCGCATGTGAGTAGCCTCCTTCAGATCAAACCTCTATGAAAATACTCTGGTCTGATAAGATGCCCTAACTCTGTACTATTAACGTTTCTACATTGTAGGGTTAGAGAACAGAATTCCGTGGGAAGGAAAACCAGTTCTCTGCATATGTCTTCTTGATTTGGACATCGCAGCTAGACCCAAACCAACATGAACCCAATGCCCTGACACCTTAACTTCTATAAGAAATGGGCTTTAGAATGGGTCACGTGCAGATACGGAAGTGTGTATCTTGCTCCTGTAAACTTCTGAGGCCAGTGTCCCTGGGCTGCAGGCAGTCAGCTCCAGGCTGATTCCAGAATCCTGGCTCCCTCCGTGGTCAAGGCCGGCCTTCGAGCTTCCTCATGCCCTGAGTTTGGCTGACAGAAGCGAACATGCTTGAACAAGGCAGCACGCTTGCTTCTTCGAACCCTGACTTCAAGGCAGCACCCACCACTGGACTCACACTTGCGTGGCTGGCAGGGAGTCTGAAGAGTGTGACATGGAACCACACAGCTCTCTCTGAGCAAAGAGAACAGACTTGGGGGGGGGGGGGGGCAGCCAGTCCTGCCCTCTCCCACACGTGAATCCAAAAATTATCATACTGCTGAGCATCTGACCATTAAGGAAGGCTTTCAGTCTACAAGACTTACAAAACCCTGAGACATATAGCTATCCCTGAAGAGCATGCCCGCGGCTATTACTTCCACACATGAAAACCAAGGGAATTACAGACAGGATCAATCACCTACAAATTCACCTAATCATCAAAGTTTGAACTCTTGGTCTTACCGACAGAGAGACACTGATTAAGAAGTCTGGAGTGAGGACAAAAGTCTGCGGTTTTAAAGAGCTCCCTGAGTGATTCTGATGAGCCAGATTTGAGACCTACTGGATTAAAGTCCCTCCTACCTTCAAAAAAGCGAATACAGACTTCGCATGTATCTACAAGACCTGGAGCTGAGGTGCAGGGGAGGAAAGAGAGGGGAGAGAGAAAGCTGAGCCAGGAAGGAGAGCAAACCTGCTGCACTAAACGGGCCATCCCACAGAGACCCCAAACCATTTGCCTATGTCATCATCCGCCATGAAGAACCAACCGCAGTGAGGGGCGCCTGGGTGGCTCCGTCAGTTGAGCACTGCACTCTTCGTTCTGGCTCGGGTCATGATCCCAGGGCTGTGGGATCAAGCCCTGCGTCAGGCTCTGCACTGAACGTGGAGCCTGCCTGGGATTCTGTCTCTCCCTCTCTCAAAAAAAAAAAAAAAAAAAAATTACTCTGAATGTCACTTTTAGCAAACACTGCCTCAACCTATACCTATACCTATACCCTGAAAGCCTAGGGTATTAAACACCACCTATGTGGAAAATCACATAATGGACCCAGACGATTCTTCATGAAAACCATTTGATCTCATTTTTTGAAAGACAATAATTTCTACTAGCTCTCCTTAATGATCTAAATTTTCTAAGCTATTTTTAAAAGTACATTACCACCTTAGTTTAAAATCTAATGGCTTTATAATTATATGCACTCTTATAACTAGGAGTCCTCGTTTTATAATAACTGACCCAATAATTATATATCAAATTCTGATCCATAATTTACAATCAGCAGAATTCATATGTGAATTATACACTTCAGAAGAAGTAGCTTATTGCTTCTTCCAGGTTTAAAACACAAAGTTTCCATGTATTTAGCAGCTGACAAGAATGCTGGACTTCGGTTAAATTAGATGATTGCACTGATATAACTCTAACTGTGTTAAACAATGTTTCTTCCCAACTACACTTATTACCCGACTTGCATTTATTTAGCACTATCTGGGACTTTGTTGCGGGTTTTTTTTTTTTCAGGGAGAAAACAGCACAGCCTGTGAGAGAAAATAAAAGATTAGTATGAACATGAAACACCGTGAAAGGCACCAAGAATTAAGACTGAGATTATGTATCTTCAGCAAAATGCAGCAGGACTAGAAAAGCTGAAGTATCTAAAATCTGTTTTAAGAAGCCCGTGTTCTTCATTTGCCCATAAGGGATCTCTGACAAGCAGTACATATGTCTGAAATGCAGACATTCCAACTATGGAAGGACTCTCATGGGCTGTCAACTTCTGAGTGAGGGGCTGACGCTGCTACAAAGTATGACATTACATAATTACAAATGTTTGACAGTTCTCCTGGTTTAGACAGGAGACTAAGGAGACTTTGTTATCAAACAAAATTAGTCGTGCTATTTGGTTCTACAGGACATGTCATTTGACTTAGGGCTTCTAGAACCACATTTTTGTTTTCCCTACACTTGTTCATTTCAAGGAGTGACTGTCATACCATGATGGCTTTAAATAAGGTTTTCAGTATAAGCGATGTTTAAGAAAAAGTCCTCATAATACAGGATAAATATGACAGTCAAAAAAATTATCAAAGGTTAAAAAAAAACAAAAACAAAAACAGGCAAAGGTAGATTTCCCCAAAGCTCCCTTTTTAGCAACCAATTACCCAAGCAAAAAAGTATGATTTTCCGAACCCTATGGCATAATACCACTTTCTAATGAACTGGAAGACGCAATCCCTAGAACTAACACAGAGTACAATTACTTTTCCTGCTTTAGGGACTTGCCATCTGCTAATGATAAAGTCACGTACACTGGTTTAAAAACAAAGCTAAGATAAAGTTAACTTTGCAAATGGGGTAAACAGCCCCTTTAAGGGTCTCCTACACCCCCACTCAGACTTTTCCTTTTTCTCTCGTGACCCCAACACTCTCAGTCCTGACTCTCTTTTGTCGGGTTGTCTTCAGCTCTGCCCTTCTCGGACAGGGTGTTTCAGAGTCAGACAGCTGGGTGCCCAGAGCCACCTCCCCTCCTCTCCAGGAGTGATCCTGACCCCCAAGGATTCGCTGTGATGCTCAGTCCTCAGTTAACAGAGTATATGCTCAGCACACAATGTGCTTAGCACCAAGTAAGCGCTCAGCAAGCATTACCAATCGTTATCATTGAGACTAATTTCCTTTTTCAAATCTCTACTCATGAAAGTACTTTTCTATCCTAACCCTGCAAAAGCACATCTTTACCACAATCACTCCATCATATCTTTTTCATACAAAGTCCCTGTGTAGACAGACTTTGCAAAAAGAGGGAACAAAAACCATAGATGTTTGTGTTTTAAATATTTAGCAGCTACAGGGGCGCCTGGGTGGCTCAGTCAGTTAAGCATCTGACTTCAGTTCAGGTCATGATCTCAAAGTCCGTGAGTCCAAGCCCCACGTCGGGCTCTGTGCTGACAGCTCAGAGCCCAGAATCTGCTTCGGATTCTGTGTCTCCCTCTCTCTCTGCCCCTCCCCCACTCGTTTGTTCTCTGTTTCTCTCTCTCAAAACTAAACGTTAAAAAAATTTAGTATTTGGTAGATACAAAAAATAATTTTAATATATGCAAGGTATTAAGCACAATGAAACAAAGCCCTTGGTACAGATCACAGCCTAAGAAAATGAAATTATGTATCTTTTAAGCCCCTCTTGGTGTCCCATCACCTTCCCTCTTCTTACAGAGCTGAGCGCTAATGTGGATTTAGCATTTGTAATGTACATGTTTTCTGTATTACTTTACTAAATCTGTACCTCTAACAGTCTGCAATTTTGCTTTGCACATTTCTAAACTTACAAGAAAAAAAAAGGAAAAAATACGGTATGCATTCTGCTGGAATTGTCTTCTCTTCCCCCCAGTGACATTCCTGACACTAACCCCTGGTGATGCATGCATATATCTAAGACCCATTCACTCCCAGCACTGCATAGTCTTTCACTGTGGAAATGTAACAGAATTTAACCAGTCTCCCGTGAGGGACGCTGGTCCAGCTTTTTCCTCTGACTGGCACAACTGCAGGGGTGCTTTTCCGTGCTGCCCAGCACGCAGGTACATGACTTTCTCCAGGGCAGTGGGCTGCCAACTTGAGCATGCGCTCAGTCACCCGAACAGCTTGTTAAGCTGGCCCATCCCCAAAGTCGGATTCAGTAGGTCTAGGGCGAGGCCCAAATCTGCCTACCAAGTTCCCGTGACATACCGGGAACACAACTTAGAAGCACTGCACCAGGATAAAGACCCAGGAATGGAATTCCTGGGTCAAAGGGCACATGCATCTCTAACTTTACTAGAAAACCCCAAAGTTTTTGTATCAATTCACACTCCCACCGGTTGTGCGTAAGCACTCCAGTTGCTCCTTACCTCCCAAACAACAGACATTGCCAGATTTGCACGTGGCTGCCGACCTAATGTGGATGAAACTATACACCATTTTGGTCTTAATTTGCCCCTCCCTAGTTACTAATCAAGTTGAAAACCTCTGCATTGGGTTTCATCTTTTGGGGGTGCCAATGGGGGCCTTTGCTCATTTTTCTACTGTTATTACTGATTTGCTGATACTAATCTTTTTATCAGTAACCTGTACTGAACATAACTATTTTCACTTATGACTTGTCTGTTCACTTTCTTGATGGCTTATTTTAATAAACACAAGTTGTCAATATTAATACTGTCCAACATTCCCCATCCTCTACGCTTTGCACCTTCTGTGATTTTTACAATGTCTTCCCTATATCAGAGTCATACAACTGTTGTCCTACCTTCTCTTCTCCAAGTTTCACAGTTTTGCCTTCTGTATTTAAGGCTTTAATTGACCTGTAGCTGATTTTTGTGAATAATGTGATTTAGAAATGTATCCCACTCTTAGGAAGTTTCCTGTTTGGTAAAGGCCAACAGACACAGCCAACTATAACCTTCAGGAGGATACAAGAAGTGCCTCAAGTGAAATACTGATTAGGTGTTAACACTCCTCCACTGGGTTTATTCTGCTTTCTCACTGATGCAAACAAAAATCTGAAAATACGGAAAGTTATTAGCAAATTAGGCTATGATCCTGAACCCACCACACTGCAGGAACAATCTTTAAAAATCTCAAAAGAACTCAATGTAGTCTCTTTCTAAAAATATGAGAATTAAGCATTGTTGAAAAAGTGTAAGAAAACTGTCATTCTCAATAGTACGGGTTGGGATATAAATCTATACACTTTCTAGAGGGTAATTTTGCGCTCACTCACTCGCTCGCTCTCTCTCTACACACACACACACCCTATATATATGTGCGTTTATATATACATAGCCTTACAACAGGTGTCTTCTTTAGGCTATCAATGACTCTCTGCAGAATTTATTTAAGGAAATAACTGGACAAAGTACATATTTAAGGATATTTACCATGAAGCTCTTTATAATACAAAACCTATAAACAAACTAATATCAAATGATGCAAGATGAGCTAAAGAGGCTGCTGTGGTATGTCCACATCCTGGAACACTGCAGATTACACAGCTGTGTCAATGTGAAAAGTTATCCGCAATACTCTGGTAACTTATAAGAGCAGTTAACAAAATACACATATAAATATTCATTTATTCATAAATATTTGTCAAGTACCTTGGGGGGGAGCGGGGGGGTGTACGCATCTCACTTTGTGGCATACAAAGAGAACACATGCGCCCAGCTCCACGGACCAGCCAGTGCTGGTGAGGAGAGCACACTTAGAGCAAATGCCTTGTGATGAATGAAGTGCATCTATCTTCTACAAAAAGACTCTAGGGAGAATTTTAAGAAATGCAGTGTCACTACAGAAAGTCACACGCTGGAAAACAAATGTGAGACACTGCAGAACCACAGCAAAAGAGTTGGGACAAACAGCTTCCATTCCTGCCAATTCAAAACTGAGATTGACCAAGATCAAGTACCAGTTCTTGAGCAAATAACCATTCTTCCAAGAGCCTACACTTTTCCCTTATCCTGTTATGTTTGTGTCTAAGCCTCTCATGATAAGAAACATCTCACAATTGGGGATAGGCTCAAAGGATTCTGACATTATATGTTCATTCCTTTTAATCTGCTGCACCAAAAATCGGTAAAGTTATGAAACTCGTTAACTACAAAGGGAAAATTTTTTAATTTAGAGCACAGATATCACACACTACCCCAACCAAGAAATCAAAATTAACACTCATCAGTAGCAAGACGTATCTGTATCACGCATGTCCCAATACAAGACTGAGCAGGGCACAACTTCTCCACTGTGGTATTCCTGCCAAAATGCTTAACCCTCAATTTAATCATGAAAGGACATCAGACAAATCCAAACTGAGGGACATTCTACAAAATAACTGATCAGCACTCTTCAAATGTATAAAGGTAATGAAAAATAAAGAAACCCAAAAGGAACTGTCACATTCTGGAAGAGACTAAAGAGACAGAATACCTTAATGCAACATGGGACACTGGATTGGATCCTGGACCAGAAAAAGGACATCCGTGGTGAAACTCAAAGAATAATGTTATCATGTGTCTGGTTTTCATAACTGCACCATGGATGCATAAGATGTTAACAAGGGGATGTTGGTTGAAAGTCTACAGGAACTCTTTGAACTATTTTTGCAATTTTTTTATAATTCTACAGTTATTTCAAAGTATAAAGTGCTAACAAATCATTGCAACTGAATACCACAAAGGTATGAGAGGGATCACTGATTAAATGTAACATAAAGATAGGCTACATCCTCCAAAATTGTGCTAAAACAATCCCAGTAATTCCAAATAAGGCCTAAATTGGAATGAAATGTAATTATTTCATAAAAGCTTATAGCTGGGATAATGTAGTGAGTACAGTAACTTTCCTAGGGAACTGAAATCTCTCCAGATAAATGACCTACTTTATTTTCTCCCTTAATGTTTGTTTAATTCAACTTTCATTCATGGGCATGTAACTGTGCTAGAGCCTGATAAGATTTTGATATATAAGAAATGAACATTTTAGAACACTACAGAGAAAAGCATTGAGTAACAAAACTGGAAGTAATTTTTCAATCCTACACAATCTAGCAATTAATCCTGACACCCTTTTTAGTGCAAATGTTGTGAAGAGGGAGCGCCCTCACACTTCACATATATTCATTCCCTTCAGCAGTAAGTGGTTTTGACCTCTAGAGTTAAGTCCAAAAATTATCCCTGAAAATGTCAAAATGACTCTCTGAGAAATGCCATATTTCTAGTCCTTTTTTTTCCCCCATTTAATCACTATGGTTTTGGTGCATTGCTGTTTATAGCACAAAATTAAGGAACCTGACTCTCTGAGTACCAGGGAAAACATTATACTGGTATAAACCCATGGAGTTTACTTAGTCTCTTCTTGTAAGAGATCAAAGGCAACATCGTAGAAGACCAGGGTTCCCAAAGTGTGACCCCAGAGCCCAGGAGGAATTTGTCACAATGCAAATTATCAGCCCCAATCCAGACCTGCCAAATCAGAGCCTCCAGGGGGGATGCTCAGCACGTTTTTTCACAAAGCTCCCCAAGTGACTCTGATGCACCCTAAGTTTGAGAACCAATGATGGAAGCAGAAAGACTAGCCTGTAAATCAGGAAGCCTGACTCTAATCCCTGTTCTCTCACTAATCTCTGAGAAAGATTACTCAGCCTCTGTGGGGGCTCAGCCTCCTTACAAAACAAGGAGGGAACTGGAACAGACCACTGCCACAGTCCTTACACCCAGATTTGATCAATCTAGGAAAATATTCATTCCTCTAAAGCCTAAAACGAAAAGACCACCACAGCATTTCACCACCTATCTCTTTTTCATTAGAAAGAAACAATGAAAATGTCTTCTTTTCCTCAACTGGTCTCTGAACCGTATCTATCTAAAATAATTTATTTAGATAAAATTACATTTGCATTAACCAAAGCTACGGAAATGCTGATTCTAAGGTTTCGTATTTAGTTCTATGTCAGGTGTGTGTAGGAGGAATCCCACATAATGACAATGTCTCTAGGAAACCTATCTACTGTAGACTGAATTACGCCCTGCATAATTCATATGTTGAATCCCTAATCCCTAATGTGATGGTGTGGCCTTTGAGAGGTAATTTAATTTAAATGAGTTCATGAGGGTAGGGTCTCCAAAAGGAATCAAGAGCAGGGCACCAGGGTGGCTCAGTTGGTTGAGCATCCGACTCTTGATCTAGGCTCAGGTCATGATCTCACAGTTCACGGGTTTGAGCCCCATGTCAGGCTCCGTATTGACATCACAGAGTTGGCAGAGGATCCTCTCTCTCCCACTCTCTCTGCCCCTCCCCCGCTTGTGCATGCACACTCTCTCAAAATAAATAAACTTTAAAAAAGAAAATGTTTTAAAAAAAAGGAAAGAAGAGAGACTAGAGTTCTCTCGCTCTCTGCCATGTGAGAACACACCAAGAAAGTTGCCTTCTGTAAGCCAAGAAGAGTCCTCATCAGGAACCAGCATCACGATCCTGGGTAGAGCTGCCAGGCGTAAATGTCTGTGGCTTCAGTCCCCCAGGCTATCATATTTTGTTACAGCAGCCAAGCTATGACACTCACTCAAATGTCTGGCGTGGGATCTCACGCACCAGGTTATAGTTCAGAGCAACTGTGTCCCTGTCTGTGCATAAAGAACATGTGGGATCTGGGGTACCTGGGTGGCTGTCGGTTAAGCGTCCAACTTTGGCTCAGGTCATGATCTCGTAGTTTGCTGGTTTGAGCCCCACAGGGGGCTCTCTGCTGACAGCTTGGAGCCTAGAGCCAGCAGACTCTGTGTGTGTATGTGTGTGTCTCTCTCTGCCCCACTCCCACTTGTGCTCCCTCTCAAAAATAAAAATAAAAAAAAAATTTAAAAAAAAAAAAGAACACTTGTGATCAGACAAGAAGTATTTAATAAGTTTGAAAACAAAGAATTTTAAAATTTATAGGTCTAGACATTTTCACTGCTGCATAAGAAACACAGTTTAATTTCTTATCCTACTCATGGATTTATGAAGTGGGATTCTTCTCACAACTGTGATACCTGTGACCCCCATGATACCAACCTCTTCCTTGAAATATGGGAAAGAGGAGGAAAAGACTCTGTTATATGAAGGTTAGAGAATTCTCCCCTAACAACACAAACCTATTAGAGTCAATGTTGGGACAAATGTCCCATGGAGCAAGTGAATACCTACTAATCCTCGAGACCTAACTCACTGTAAGCTGCAAGCTCTTCCTCGAGACCTAACTCACTGTAAGCTGCAAGCTCTGACCCCTCCCTGGCAGGCAGGTAGAATCAGACCATTTGCTCTATGCTCCCATATCTCCATGTTAGCAATTGGCAAAAGGCACTGTATTTGTTTCTGTTGTCTCCCCAACCAGATCCTGAAACCCTCCGAGGCAGTGTATTATAACTCCAGCACCTAGAGCAGTGTCTGGAAAAAAGCAGGAACCAGTATTGGCTGAGGGGAAGCCACTTTACTGAATACCAGTGGAACTCTCTATCCCGTCTTACGGGTTTTCTGTACATCTGAAATTATGCCAAAATAAGGTTTTTAAAAAAGACACCAGTAGCAACTGTTTTCAGCAATAATCACACTTGCCTTACCAAATGTGCGAGAAGACATCAACTACTGGAGAGCCAACGGGAGTTCCTAATCTCGAGTGTGACAAACTTGAGAAAGAACGACTACCAAACACCCGAGATTTGAACTCTGACGTTAACTTTGGTCACATTATTTAATCTGGCTTTTAACTGGTAGTTAACAAAGGGAATAACAATTGCTACTCCAGAAGACTGTGGTGCTAAGCGAAGTTTATAGAGTATACATCAAATAAGCTCTCCTAATGATGTTCTCATCGATACGTATTAGGGCTCTTCCCTTTACGGGTGTTCCAACTGGACTCACCCTTCACCGCAAAACAGGTGCATGCTGTAACTAATTCCACCAGCACTGGCCGTAAGGTTGTAACTCAGTCGCCATTAGGGTTATGATTATCTATAAAATAAAGAAATCCTACACGTGTGTCAGTGGATGCCAACCTTGCCAAGATGCCCTTCGCGTTCCTGAACTCCCCCAAGAAGTAAAAGGGCTACTCAAACTCAACACAACCGATAGGGGTCAGCAGCTCCAGGACCCACCTCCACCAGACTAATCTCCAGAAAGCGGGCAAGCGCACTCAGGACGTGCTCTATGGCTAAGAAAAGGTGGGAATCTACCGGGGCAAAAGCCACTGCTGCAGACATTGGTGCGCCGCATCCCCGGGTCCCCCCGCCCCCCCGCCCCGGTGCCGAGAGCGGCTGAACCTGGGGGGCCTGGACCCTCCACCTGCACTCGCTCAGCACTCGGTCGCCAGCGTCAGGGGCCGCCGACCGCACCAGCGTCCTTAACGGAAGGAGGCGCGGGTGGCAGCGGCGCCTCAGTGCCTCTGGAGGGTGACCGGCGGTGGGCGGGCGGCGGAGGAAACCACGGCCGGGACTAGAGACCCACACCTCCGCAGCTCCGCGCCGGGGCAGCTGTTTCACCCGGAGAGAGCCGGGCGGTAAGGAACGCCCCGCTGCGTGCAAGGCTGCTGACAGCCAGCCCCGCGGGGAAGCCGGGGCCCCGCTGGCTGCGCGAGCCCGGCCGCAGGCTGCCGCGCAGCGAGCGGGGGAGGGCGGGAGCGGAGGCCGGGCGGCGGCCGGGCCGCGGGCAGCGGGCGTGTGCCGGGCGAGGCTGGGCGGCGTCGGGAGGGACCGGCGAGCGGGGAGGGGCGGAGGCGGGGGGAGGGGGGAGGAGGAAGAGCGAAGGGCTCTGGCGGGGCTCCCGGCGCCCGGCCGCCCGGGCCCGGGCCCTCAAGCCACCGCCCCCAGGCCCCGCGCTGACGCTGGACGGTCCCCGCCTCCAAACCCCCCGCCCCGGCCAGAGAATAACTTACCTGTTTGTCGACGGGATCGCTCCTGCTCGCCCCTCTGACTGACTCCTCCGGCTCACCGTCTTCCCTCTGGGAGGAAGAGGAGGGACTTCCTGTCTCTCCTTTGAGCGACTTCCGGCGGTTCCCAGGTCGACTCCGTCGTGGACCGAGCGCCGAACACCACGTCCAAAAAACAGAATCTCGGACCTGGTTTAGTGAAACCCACACCGGGTTCCCTGTTTCTGCCCCGAGTGGCCCGCAGAGCCCCTGTGCCGCCTTGTTTTCAGTCCCTCAGCTCTTACCGGAAGCCACTGAGAAATGAGGCCGGAAGTCCCGCCCTTCCCCCCAGAGAGGAAGACGGAAGGCCCACGGAGTCAATCTAAGCCAGGGGAGACGCGTGTCAGGCAGGAAAGCTGGCGCTGTCCGAGCAGGAGGGCCCCCACCCCTTGGGATTTCCAAAGGGTCCCGGAGCGGGCGCCTCCCTGGCGGTCCTGGCTCCTCCCTACCCCCTTACTCCCCACTCCGCCCCGGCGCCCGAAGGCCACGAAGTGACCTGAAGGCGGCGCGGGAGAAGGACGTGGCCTGGGCCTTGCAGGGACCGCAGAGGCCTGCGCCGGCCGGCGACCAGCGGCTGGCTATCCCCGGCCTGGACGGGGCGGCGGGCGCCCGGCGCCTCTGAGCCCTCATCCGAAAGGACGAGGGTTTTGTGCTGTGGCAGGCGCCTGCGCAGCTCCAGAGTGCGAGGAGACCCACTCGGGTGATTCCAGCAAGGGACCCTCGGAGTCAAGGCCCTGGGAAGCCTCGAGCCGAATCCTGACCCTAGCAGGGAGGCAGGGAAGCCGCAGGTGGTGGTTCGCCGGTTTGGCTGTAAAAGCTGCGAAGTACTCGGTGTTTAAAACGTCCCCGTACGGGCTGATTTCGTAAATGTTAACGGCAGGGCCCGAGGCAGGAGCCTACCCGGACCTACACTTCACAACCTTTTCTTTGGAAACCCAAAGTCTAGCAAGGAAAACCACAGCTTGAAAAGTTCAGTGACAGACACCCCGTCTGGGGTCAGGTTGGCTAGGAAAATCTGTGAAATAATCGGTTTGTATTTATAAAGGTAATTTTAGGCAAACGGGATTTTAAAATTATTGCCTTACGGTAATAGTGCTAAGGCTTTCTAAAACAAATCCTCTCGCAAGGTCAAGTCCACGCAATTATTTTTTTAAAAATGCAACTATTCAGGTGATGCCAACTTTTCATATTTGTTTAGAATAATTTTCATTGGTGGTATCTGGTCAAATTCCCATTGGAATCCATGTGAGTTCTCACGTCTGTGTTTCACAGCAGGTAGGATAATGCAGGTTGAAATAGTCAAATAACCATTCCAAGATCTGGCCGCCAGTAAAGGTGGGATTCCGCTCTGAACTCCAGTCAGCCTTTTCCAGCCGACCATGCCGACTCCGTTTAGTAATAGTGCATTAAAAGTTCCAGGGAAATACATGGAAAACAATTAGAACAGGTGGCTAGCCTGTCAATGTTATGTTTGTGCCATTAACCAACATTTACAGGTGAAAGCAATGAAAATATTACTGGTAAAAGATAAGTAAAAAGCTGGATTCTGTCTCCAAAGAGTTCACGTGAAAATTACTTAGAATTTACTTGAAAATGTGGTACTTGTTAATAGTATAACCGTCTAAATATCTGTCTTGACAGTGTTAGTCTTGTATGACGTGGTCACAGGTCTGAATGGTGGCAATAGTGCAGCTCTCCATGTGGATTAGTCATCCTTTTGGGTCTTGGGGTGATTGGTCTTGCTACCTTTCTTACCTGGGAGATACAGTTACTGTGTTATCTTTCACCCTTGAGCATTGAAATGAAATCTGAGTTCACCTTCAGTTTCATCCATTATGTTGCTGAAACCGGACTTTTACATCATAAAGTGACCTTGAGAAAGTCAGTTGGACCTCCTTTCCCTCGTGGAAATTTTTGATGGTGTGTGTGTTTTCCCTAACTTAAAAAAAAAAAAAAAAAAAAAAAGCAAGAACAATGGATTGTATTTCCTTCCTACAAGCTTATCATTCACACTCAACTAGAATTTGGAGAACATTTAATTTCTGACCTCATGTCTTTTTGCATTATAATGTCTGGTTTTCAGAGTTAGAAGTACAAAAAAATTCCCATGTCTCCTCCAACCAGATTCTGTAATTATCAGCATTTGCCATATTTGCTTCATTGGTTTATGCATATTTTGTTCAGAACCATTTGAAAATACATTGCAAACAAGATGCCCTTTTAACCCTACATGTCAGTGTACGTGTCCTAAGAACATGGGTAGTCTCTGAGATAGCAATACAATTATCAAAATCAAGAAATGAATGCTGATACAATGCTCTTATCTAATAATCAGACCTTGGGGTGCCTGGGTGGCTCAGTTGGTTAAGCATCCAACTTTGGCTCAGGTCATGATCTCTCAGGTTGTGGGTCCCGTGTCAGGCTCTGTGCTGACAGCTCAGAGCCTGGACCCGCTTTGGATCCTGTCTCCCTTTCTCTCTGCCCCTCCCCCATTCATTTAGAAGTGAGTATCTCTCTCAAAAATAAACATTTAAAAAAATAACCAGACCTTATTCTTATTTTTGCACCTATTTTTTATTGTCCTCCTGCATTACATAATTTAAGGGATTTGCAAAAGGTTACAGATGAATTGCCAGAATGGATAAAAAAGAAGATCTTAGCCCCATGTGCTGCCCACAAGAAATGTTTATTAAAGATATCTTTCCATATCTTTTGGCCTCCATTTGTTTCTGATGGAGCAGAGATCATTCAGAACTTTTCTTTTATGTTTCCCTATATGTAATTTGCCATTTTTCTCTGGCTACTTCCAAATTTTTCTCTTAATTTTTGGCTATTAGCAGTTTGATTATGATGTGCCTAGCCCTGATTTTTCTTCATACTTAACCAGCTTGGTGTTTTCTGAGCTTTTAACATCTGTAAGTTTACCATGTTTGGAAAATTGGGGGGCATTATTTCTCCAAATATTTTTGTTCCCCATTCTCTTTTTCTCCTGAACTCCAATCAAATATATATACACATCGACATTATATACAATTCACTGAGGCTTTGTCCTTTTTTGTTTTGTTTTCATTTTTTTTCTCTCAGTTCTTCAGATTAAATAATTTCTATTCATCTGTGTTCTATGTTCCCTTCTTCTGTTATCTCAAATCATCTGTTAAAACTGCTAATGATTTTATTTCAGATATTGCATCTTTTAGTTCTAAAACTTCTATTCAGTTGTCTCACCATTTCTATTTCTCTGATGAAATTTCCTATTTGTTTACTTATTAAAAGCATATTTTCTTTTATGTCTTTGAGCAAAGCTGTAATAGCTGCTTTGACGTTTTGTCTGCTAATTCCAATATATAAATGATTTGGGGATTAAGCATCATTAATTTTCTTTTTTCTTCATTAGAGGTCATGTTTTCCTGTTTCTTAAATGTCTAGTAATTTTGAGTTGTATCCTAGACATTTAACTAATGTAGCTATTCTGAATTTAGTTACTTTCCTCTGAAGAGGTTGTTTGTGGTTGATAGAGTTTTTTTTTTTTAATATATGAAATTTATTGTCAAATTGGTTTCCATACAACACCCAGTGCTCATCCCAAAAGGTGCCCTCCTCAATACCCATCACCCACCCTCCCCTCCCTCCCACCCCCCATCAACCCTCAGTTTGTTCTCAGTTTTTAAGAGTCTCTTATGCTTTGGCTCTCTCCCACTCTAACCTCTTTTTTTTTTTTCCTTCCCCTCCCCCATGGGTTTCTGTTAAGTTTCTCAGGATCCACATAAGAGTGAAAATATATGGTATCTGTCTTTCTCTGTATGGCTTATTTCACTTAGCATCACACTCTCCAGTTCCATCCACGTTGTTACAAAGGGCCATATTTCATTCTTTCTCATTGCCACGTAGTACTCCATTGTGTATATAAACCACAATTTCTTTATCCATTCGTCAGTTGATGGACATTTAGGCTCTTTCCATAATTTGGCTATTGTTGAGAGTGCTGCTGTAAACATTGGGGTACAAGTGCCCCTATGCATCAGCACTCCTGTATCCCTTGGGTCAATTCCTAGCAGTGCTATTGCTGGGTCATAGGGTAGGTCTATTTTTAATTTTCTGAGGAACCTCCATGTGGTTGATAGAGTTTTAATAGGCAGTTAGTTATTCTGACTGTATTCATACTCCATACTTTGTCTCCCTTGTTGTGGTGGCAACTGAAATCTAATTCAGTTCCCTCAGCCTTAGCTGGGATGCTTTAATCTGCCTCACACAGGCTTAGTTCAGAGGTCATCTGGCAATTTAGGCAGAGTATGCAGAATTTGCTGTTTTTCCTTATGTGACTCTTCTTTCCAGAACCTCCCTCCTCTTACTGTGTCCTAATGTAGTAACCCTGGACTCTGCCTTCTGGCTCCTCAAGTGAGTTTTAAATACAGTTTAGATGGCCTCGTTTATTCGATTCTAATTATTCAAAATTTGAAAGAAAGCATTGGTCATTTTTGGTGACTAATCATTTTTGAAGATGAATTTAACAGTGACATTTAAAGTGCTAATTTCCTTTAAATTAACATGTACTTCCATTACTTTTAAATGCCTACCTACAATAACAGTAAGAATGTGCTATGAACACTTAACCACCCACACTAGAATTTTAAATCTACGTTCTCTTTGAATGCTGTTTTGGTGAATTTCAATGTGGGAGGTGAGATGATTTCAAACTTCACATTTTCTATCATAGTCGAAGGCATAATTTTTCTGACATCTTTTCTCATTCTGGATAAGAAATTATACAGCATAATGTTTTTAAATAAAATTTTTCCATGCAATGAAAACTTTTTTCTCTTCAATCTACTCAAGCTAAAAAAGCTCAGAAGCATTTATTTATTTATCATAACTGTTAAGAAATTATAGTCATTACACCTTCCATCTGTGCTGCTCTTCCACATCATGCTGGAAAAGAAAGAATACATCACTTTGCTTCAGAAAATCTCCTGTATTTCTCCTTGTACTTCATCAATTGTTTGAGCCTTTGGATGGCTGAGCAAAATATAGAATATACCCAACCCAGCCTCTGCCTCCCAGAGCTTGCTTCCTATAGAGGAAAGTTCTTTACAGCGTAGTTAAGAGGAAGATGAGCTTTCTTGAGTGTTACAAGCTCCAGAAAATATAAAGTGGATGTTACAAAGTGAAAGTAAGTGAGAAACCAAATTGAATAGCATTATCTTCTTTTGTGAACCTCCTTCTTTTTCCACTTCTAAGAAATTTGTTGAGCACAAATTATGGGCCAGGCACTGTGCTTAGCACAACTTCTCAGCTTAACTGGCTCATCAGCCTGTGGGAACAGATCAGTGTCGCCCAATCTTGTAGTTGCTCAAGAGAAATTTGTGCGAATCAGTCCACTGATTTTGCAATGCTGGCATCCAATTCAGAAATACTTAGGACACTGCAAAGGCCGTATGAAACAGAGTGAATGGAGCCTTGAGCCACAGGTTGCTGTCTTGTGGCCTCTGAATTAAGGCATGATCCTTGTGAAGACACAAGTGCTGCCCAGCGGTATACATGTGAGCCATTATCAGTCACTGGCACCTCAGCATGACTTGTTGTATGTACTTTTCCCCAGTACTGGCTACTCCCAAGACAACTCCAACTAGGAAGAACATGAGAGGAAGAGGATAAAGACAGAAGTCCATGCAGGAGACAGCAGACCTACCAGAAGACACTCCAAAAATGCAACTGCAAAATTAAGAGGAAGATTTCAGCAAGCAATACTGAGCATTTTCTGTGTGCAGTGCACTCCACCGGGTCATGCGCACTGCAGTGTGACACATACGTGGAAGAGGACTGCCATTTAGGCAGAGAGATTGGGTGAGGGCTTCTGCCATAAGTAAGCTACACAGGATTTGGCTTTCAGGCCATTGGATGTGACAGTGGAAATGGAAGGAAGTGGTGGCTTTTGAATAATGGAGTCACCTGGTTTTGATATTGAATTGGATCTGAAATAGAAGTGTCAAAGAAGATTTAGGATTCCAATAGTCCGTGTACCAAGTCAGGGAACACTAGAGGTGAAACAGGTTTGGGAGGATGGGCAAGAGTTTCCGTTTTGGATGAGTCAAGTTTCAGATATGAAATCTGCAGGAAGATCAGGGGTCCAATTCTCAGAAAAGGTGGCTGAGTAGAGCTGTGCTGGGAGTCCCAGGCATCGGGCTAACAGAGACTGACAAAAGGATGTAGTGGAGTGAACATGTGGAGGGAGAAGAGGCCCACATCAAGTCCCTTGATGTGCCCTTGACCCACTGCCCCCCTCCAGCTGCAAGTGCAGAAAACGTGTCACCGACAAGGCTCTCGCACCATGCAATGCACACTCACACAGGTTTCCAGGCCAATACACTGAGTGACGTTACATTGCTCAGAAGTGCTTGAATTTACTTTACAGCCAGCTTTTGTTCATTGACTAATATGAATACCCTTTTAATAATATAAATTGGTGTCCTAAACCTCTTGCAATTAATTCTTGGGAACTCTGCCAAATACATCAGGTAGGCCCTGCAAAATCCAAAACGTCACATGATTCAACATAATCTGGCAAGCATGAATCAAGCTTAACAATAAAGTGTATCAAACACTTGTCCATACTCAACAAATAGGAATCAATGTTCGCTACCGTCAGAAGAAAAGCAGATCATTCATATAGATGCCCCCATGAAGCTGACACCTCGTGTGGTGTCCCATTTCTATGACGAGAAGCTGAATCATTAGCCTATGGTGCAGCCCTTTTAGATATGATGCTGCAACTTTTAAAACTGATATTTCAAAAACCCACAAAGAGATTAAATGTATTATGCTTTGATTTTATTTCGAATCCTAGGAGAAACATTCTTAATAAACTCTTAAATTCTTCTCCATTAATGTCATTTAAGTAATGAATTTATAAAGATTGAATTGATTTGTTTATATACACTCAACTGTAGAAAAATTACATTCTTTTTGTTTGCTTGTTTACACCATCAAATGCAATCAAGGCAAACAAGACGGTTAACTAAAATGATTACTAAATGCAGCATTAGCTGATGGCTTTAAATTTAGAATGTGTTACTGATGTCAGGGCTGATTAGATTCATTCTCTATCTAAAACCGATGCTATTAAAAGCTTTGAGCAATTTAGATGTAGTCACTGAGTAAAATTCCAGCGGGGGGAGGGAAATTCTATCAGGATTGATTCTCCTGTGATGACTTTACGTGTGCACGGATGTCTGGGGGAATGGGGTAGGAAGAAAGAAGAGGGTGCAGGAGAGGTGGTTGGTTGGCATGAATCCTAGAAAAGGTAAAGAGCCTTGAAATAGAAAAAGTACTCATCTTCACAAAGGGAATCCCAAATGGCATAAGGATACAACTACTGACCATTCCTGTTTCAGAACTTTCCAAGAAGCAAAGCAAAATAAACGAAGGAGAAGCAAAAGGTTAAGAGGGCATCACACTTTAGTTACTCCTCTACAAATGAACCCACAGGGAAATCATGGTCGCCAGTGGTGGGACCAACAGTTTTACTAACAAAAGGAATGTGTGGCAAAGGAAAGGGTGATAGAAACATGGAATGAGTATGTCATGAGCACCGCCAGAACCTAAAAGCACACTGGAGTGATGAGGCCCGTCAAAGTGCCAGGGAGAGTCTAGTGCAAGAACTGTCCTTGTGCTCCAAGGAAAGAGTGAGTCTACTCCCGGGGCTCCTACAGCTGGCCTTAGGGAGATGTTGCAGGTAGCTGTGACTTCAGAAAGGTGTGCCACTGGGACGGTACACCATTTCCAATATCTGTGCCTTTAAAAATGTTTTATTACTGGCCCAAATGTCGGAAGATATTTTAAATGGGAGGGAAGACATTATTTCCTGGATGGAAATTCTCTGGATATTTAGATTCTACCCCTATGCAGGGCTGCAGGAGAGGGTATCTGTCAGTAGGTCAGCTCTAAACTGGAAGGTTCCTGTCATTACAAATGAAGCTTAGCCATCTCTAGGAAAAAGGCAGCAAATAACTTGGATCCTTCTATGTAGTTCCACCTAACAAAAGAAGAAACAAAGAGAAACATTGTTATTTCCATGCAAATGACAGGGCAAAGTAGCCTACAATGTAAATAGGAAGGTTTGGTGATGGAAATTCGATCGCCAGTATGTAGCACGTCAGAGGGTTACCATGTGGAGACTTGGGGTTTGTGTGGTGAAGGACTGGCCCCTCCGAGGAATCCGCTAACCTGTTGATTTTCTCATTCTGAGAGTGTTCCCCATCATCAACAGCACCCAGCGGGAGCATCATCACACTCTTTTGGATGATATCCTGGAATATTCTGGCAATCGGTATGGTTGAGCCATCCCGGGTCATGTCTGGCTCTGTTCCAAATACTGAAACACAGAAAAGAAGGCATTCGAATAAAATAATGACAACACTACCCCTAGCGATCTTCTCAAATGCAGTGTTTGCTTTCTCTTTTCTTTTTTCTTTTTCTTTTGTATTTAACCATTAAATTTGGTGCCTGGGTTAAGTAAGCTTCTTGATATCATGCAGTTTATATTCCAAAATAGTCACTAGAGGCAAGAAGAAAACCATGGTTGCCTTCTTTACAATTACCTACTTGGGGGAAAAAAAAAAAAAAAAAACCTTTTAAGGGGCACCTGGGTGGCTCAGTCTGCTGAGCGTCCAAGTTCAGCTCAGGTCATGATCTCAGTTTGTGAGTTCAAGCCCCACATCGGGCTCTCTGCTGTCAGCTCAGAGCCTGCTTTGGATCTTCTGTCCCCTCTCTCTCTCTGCCCACCCCCTCAAAAATGAATAAATGTTTAAGAAAAACTTTTTAAATAAAATTTTTATTTTGAATTGTAAATTTTATAGAAAAGTTGCAAAAATAGTACAGAGTTCCCATATGTTCCTCACTTTGCTTTCTGTAATGTTAACATCTTATATCAGTTAACATCTTATATCAGTAAGTTATAAAGATAAGAAATTAATATTGGAATAATATTATTCACTCAACTCAGACCTATTTGAATTTCACCAATCTTTCCCTTTTTCTATTCCAGGATCCAATCCAGAATCCTAACTGCTGCTTAACTCTCCTCTGGTCTGTGACACTTTCTCAGTCTTCCCTTCTCTTTCATGACCTTGACCCTCTTGAAGAGTACTGATCAGTTGTTTTGTAACCTCATCTGGGTCTGTCTGTTATTTTCTCATGATTGGAAGAGGTCATGCATTTCTGGCAAGAGTATTGCAAAACAATGTACCTACTTTTATGGTTGCTTCATGAATTAAATATTTGGAAAGCGGGACTTCTTTGGTTTTATAAGCAATACATAAATAAATAGCTGTATTCAACTGTCACCTGAATGTTGTTTTTGTGCTCAGCTGTCAAGGTAGCCCATGGAATAGTTGTCATGGATATCCTAGGGTCTAGAGACATGAGTTGAAACTGTCGAGGCTAGGGCACAAGTTGCCAGTGACGGAGGGGAGATGCAAAATAAAGACACAAAAGATAACATGCCACGTGTTCTTTATCCACAGAGCGAGGTGTGAATGTGAGTCCAGGTGATGTACTTTGCTAGGAGAACTGGCTGTACACACAAATAAACCAAAAGGCGCCTGTGCGTTCCTGCGAGAGTATTTCAGGTCTTTACTGCTGACCTGGACATTTCAATCCCACATCTCTCCTCAGCTGGCAGGGCACTTACCTTCCTGACTCTTCTTTCTCTCTTCCTGGTTTCCACAGTTTGGTGGGAACACCCTGCGACAGCCGGAGCAGCAGGAATGATTGCGTAGACAACTCTGGCTCTAAGTCTCAGACTGTCCTCAGACCTGCCCTCTAATTTTTATGGTTTCACTTTTACTATATTTTTTAAATAGACAGTGGTGAAAGAGGAATTGACCTTAATTTTATTTATTTATTTCGAGAGGGAGGGAGAGCGAAAAGAGGATCCCAAGCAGGCTCCACATCCAGTGTGGAATAGGACGCAGGGCTCAAACTCACAGTCGTGAGATCATGACCTGAGGTGAAATCAAGAGTCGGATCCTGAACCAACTGAGCCACTAATTTGTAATGTCCCTGTCCTTGGTACGGATAACCCTGGTAAAGTGTCACTGTTCCCGGGTGGTCTAAACCTCGGAGTCCAACTCAGCTCTGACTACTGTGGGGCCTGGCCTGAGGCCTCTCCCAGGATATAACGCCCACAGGTCCATACAAACACGTGTCAGTGTTTCCCCACTTGGCTTTTGGGGAGACTCTGAAAATCCCCCTGCTTTTCAGAGATTCCCCTACTTTGCAGTTGTGGGCAGTGTCAGAAGCCAAAGAGACTAGGTATTCCTTCTCCCCGCCCAGGCAGCCAGGGCCCAGGCACGTGTCCCATGCTCACCAACCACACGATCCGGCCCAGGACTTGAAGTATGTGCCATCAAAATAGGGACCAGCGAGAAAATCCCAAGTACAGCTCTGCTGCCTTCTCTACCCTTGGACAAGCAGAGTGGCAATAAAAAAAGACCACTGGTTTTAGAGTCAGATAGGCTGGAACTGAGTTTATGTGTTTGGTAACTTTGTCCAATGATCTCATCCCCAGGAAGCACCTCCGTGGAAATCCCACGTGGCCTTGGAGCCGTTTGCATCTATGGACCTCACAGAGAGTGGAATTTGAAGACCCAAATATCGTGAGGATGGGCCCACAGTTAGACCCCTCCAGGGTGAGCCTGGCTCTTGGGGAAGGCCCTACCTTCATGTCGTGGGTCTCGTTTCCTGTTCTCCACCTTGTGCTGGCCTAAGGCCATGAAAACCCACCCCTCCCTGTGACCAAGAAGAGTGAATCCTGGGGAGCCTGGGGGGCTCAGTCAGTTAAGCGTTCGACTCTTGTTTTCGGCACAGGTTATGATCTCACAGTTCGTGAGCTAGAGCCCCATGTTGGGCTCTGCCCTGACAGCACAGAGCCCACTTGGGATTCTGTCTCTCCCTCTCTCTCTGCCCCTCCCCTGCTCATGGTCTCTCTAAATAAATTAATTCATTAATTTAATTTAAAGAAAGAAGATGAAGAAAAGAAAATCCCCCAGGGCGGCCCACCGTACGCTTGCTCCCTCCATGAAATTTTAGCTCCTTCCTCATTTTTAAACCCCAGAGTTCCTTTACTTTCACGCAAATTCAGCTGTGCCCTTTAAAGGACATTTTTATATGTTGGCCATCACTTCCGTAAGTATCAGAGGCTCTCAAGTCCACCATTTTGCCCCAAATTCAGGCTTCCAGACATAAACCCTAATCCTGGCCTTGCCACTTCCAGCTCAGTGCCCTTCAGCAAATTCCTTAATGTCCTCCAGACTTTATGAACCAGGGGAGGCTGTTGGTAGGGGCAGTGGGACAGTGTGTATGAAGAGCCCTGTGCACAGATGGCACTCAGTGACGTGGCCTTGGTGGAAAGGAGGGCCGGAGTGAAATTTGGAACGTGCTGCCTTCTCCACTGCCCCACCAGGCACCACACCTGGTCCCACGGTAAACTGGCAACTCGAGATATCGCAAGTCTAACCTGTTTCGATGGCTCTTTTGGCCGCAACATACTGATTATCTTTAATATTTGCCATCCACGGCTGTAGTCCCAGTGTCATAGAAACAGTCATCTGGTTGGAACTATTTCTTTTGGAGAATATATGTTCAAGATGCTGCTTCACCTGAAAAGGAACATTTTCATTTGTAAGAGAACATGTCAAGTTATTCTCACACGCAGTGACTATATAGCAATTTTTCATCCCAGCCTGACAAATTCCAGTGCTGTGATTTTGCCTTCATTCTTGCAGAGGGGCCTCAGGGACAGAGAGCTTCAGTGGTTACAGAAACACTTGTCTCAGGACCCTGCAGTCCTCAGCCCTCCGCCCGCCCATCCTGACCACAGTGTCAGACTTCCGACGCCTGGTTATTATGAATTTTGGTAATTAGGAAACAATACAACTTCTCAATTTGAATATCCCTCCTTTTTAACTCGTCAGTACCTTAGTGACTATTGTGGGAACATTATGCTTTTGGAAATTTCCGGAAAGTGGGGGCAATTCTGAGCTAAGCTATAAAAGAGCATTTGATCAGAGTCCTTCTCTGTCCCCTGGGCTCCATTCCAGTTGCCACAATGGAAATTCTCCCAAGAAAAACTATACTCTGAAATATCCCTCCCATTCATTCCTTCAACAAACATCTATTGACTGCCTGTCATGCGGCAGGAACTGTCCTAGGTGCTGGGAACACAGCTGTGAGCAAGAGGAAGACAGGCCTGCCCTCGTGGGGATTCGTATCTCCTGAGAAAGAGAAACAATACGTCCGAAAAGAGAAGGAGGGAGGGGAAAAAACAGGGACAGAGACTGGGAAGGCAGGTATTTGGGGATGTAATTAGTGCTAAGAAGACAATAAGAGAGGTCAATGAGAGAGAGTTGGGAAGAGGTATTCTTGGAGCCCATTTATCCAGAGCCTACTTTCTGTTGAACTGGAGGTAAACTGATGATAGGTTGATAATTTGGACATGTAACTCCTTCCAGATAACATTTTCATTAAAACGGCTGCTTTCAGAGTACTGATTTCAGACACCAACGGGCAAACTGACTACAGGCTTGAGCATTTCCGGCTCCATCCGGCCGTAGGCAATCAGCTTTTCCATCTGTGTGTAAACCAATCTTGCCTTTCTGTCAACTGTTTAATGTAAAAATATTTCCCATCACTCCAACCCCAAACGGTTATTTGTCTGACTACTGTAATTGCATACAATTACAGAAAGAGATTTCACCAAACAAAAATTATATTGGTTTCTTGACGTGTGTTACAATCCCTTTTATGTTGGGAAAAAATGATACGTCAGTGCCAACAACTGAATAGCCCACTAAGCCATGGGAGACGGCCCTCAGAAATGGGCCAATGCACATCTGTCACCTGTTGTTCCACCACAGACGTATTCATGTGAGGGACCAGACGGATTGAAAATTTTCCGATAACTCGGCCAGGGATGACGGTTTTAGCTCCAGGCTCATCAGATGCACCCTCAATCCCGTGGATTGACAGCGATGGGTACCTCCATAGGTGCATTAGAATTTCCTCCTGAATTAAAATAAAATCATTTTACTAAATTAAAGAAGCGCAAGTAAAACTGTTCAATTGTATCGCTTGTATCGCCGATTTCTGTGCATCTCTAGCACTGTTTGTGACAAGCTAATTATCACCTTCCTCAGATGTGTCTGGACTAGCCAGACAAGTGGGATTTCCCCTCCAGACCCGAGACACTCTGCTGCCTCTGGCTGACCGAGCCGCTCCGCCGATGAGGGCCCCTCGTCGCTCGCGCACTCAAGTTAATAGATGGCAGAGGGGCCCTTTCAGAATTTGGGGCTTGATTATGAATTTCTACCGCCAATCAGCACGGGGATAAGTTGTGTAGTAAAAGCGTTTTCTTTTTTCAGAGGGCTTCAAAGGACTCTGCGTATGGTTGAGCCAGTTTTCTTTGCTGCTGTGACCAAGGCGGAGCTGGTCTGAGGGAAGAGACACACTTCACGGTAACAAACTCTACCGCGTCTGTTCAACAGGCCTCCCCTATCTCCTGGCAGGCCCCCCAGCCACCACACACCAGAGCAGCAAAGGCCTTAAAAAGCGTAAGAGGGAGGGGGGAGGGAAACCGTCCACATTTGCCAGAAACGAACGCTCTGGGCTCTGGTTTACTTCCACTGAGGCGGCAATGTAGCGACTCACAGATTAGCCCCCGGGGCTCTTGATTTTGTCAATTAAAATGAACAGCTGGGGGTCTTGGAACTGGAATGACCAGACTCTTCCCAATCTCTAAGCAGACAGGAAGCGCAGACAGCTGAACGCACGGGGTCTAATAAACTGATTTGGAAAAGCATGTCTGTGAGATGGGTGGCTGCCCCAAGGTTACACGCCCGAGGCCAGTGCTGGGCAGACCCCACACAGACTTCTGGTTGATCTAGACCTTAGGGAAGTAAGTGGCCACGAAAGTGAAAATGTGCCTCAGAATTAACATCTGCTTTCAGTTCTGAGACGTGTGGATGAGCAGAACACAGTAAATCAGGAATTGGGAAAATATGATTTATTACTGTCATTCCTCTTTCAGATCAGCCATCAACTTGTGAGCATACCTTGGTGTCAAACAGAAATTTCTTAACGTGGCTGCTATGCCGGTATTCCTCCAGGTCCAGATCAATGGCTTTGTACATTTTTCTCTCTTCTTCCGTAAGAGGAGCCACTTGGTCATAGATTCCAGGGATCAGAATATGACCAGATGAGTCCACCAGGCTGCCTGCAAGGGACACGGGAAACAAAGCCAGGGAGGGCTTACGAGTGCACTGAGGTTCCGGCCCAGGCGCGGGGGCCTGGGTGACTCCTGTGGCCGCAGCGGGCCTTGTGACGGGCCCTGGTCCCCCTGGGCAGAGCCGCTCGCAGCACTCACGTCTCCAAAGGACAGAGCTGGCAGACTCTGCCTGAGCCAGACCCATTTTAATGTCTACCTCATCAGTGCAGGTTTGGAAATACAGGGGTCTGCGTACATGTAACTGGGTAGGACTTAGCTGCATGACACTGGTCCTCAATTGTACCTTCTGTATCAAAAACAAGGTTTGTTTTTTAAATGTTCATCTATGCTGAGTTAAAAAGTAATATATGTTCATCATTTAAAAACTTAACTATGTATGGGTATGTCTATACAGCATTTCTGAGGAACCAAAATCATCATTCTCAGCTTCCCCCCCCCATAAGAACCATAATATAATAAGTACTCATCTTCGATCAAAAGTAGAAAATCCTTGAGATCAAGTCTATGAGGCATACATGATGACTACAAATGCGTTCATAGTGAATAGGCAGATATACCAGTCTGCTATTTCTGAAAGAGTTTGGGGATTCATAGGAAGGGGGGGAAATCATTAACGAATATCTACAGAGGAAGTAGCTTTAGTAAAACACTGCTCACTACCTTGAAAAGATACTTCTCAAAGCAGCAAGTAGACTAGTGGAGATGGTGAAAAATGTATGCGGGACATCGAAATTTCTCTTCAATCCACACGGGGACTCTTATTCAAGTGAAGACGCTTCGTAAAACATATGCCCCACAGGCTTAATGAGATTGTAACTTGACAATGTCAAAAAGCTACTGTGACGCACTGTACCTTGAGGTCTTCCTGTTAAAGCTGACACTTGACAAAGCTCGGGGCTGGAGGCTCTGTGAGCACCGGTGTGTCCCCCCAGTTACAGGACACCCGCTGTGCTCAAAGAACTAGAGGAGTGCTGGGGACGCTGAGGATATGTTAAGACCCTGCTTTCGTCAGCAATGGTGCCATCTGTGGCCACACAGGCTGACTAGCAAGTGTGACCACACACACAAGCTGATCGGCACAAGCAGATCAGCGGGTGGTCTGGCTGTCTGTGGGCACAACGGGATCCAAGGCAAACACGCTACCAAAACCTACAGGACCAGTGGTAGGGTGGTATGTAACAGGTGTCCCAGCACTCTGAGGCCATCCTCGAAAGCAAGACCCCAAGTTTCGAGGGCATCAAGGCAGCAAAATGAGAAGGGAGGTCTTCGCTGTTCTGGTTTTCGACCACATCCTCCTTAGCCCCTCCCCGGGTCCCCTGTGTACGTCACCCAAACTTCCACAGCCACCCTGGAGATGGTATTGCAGACCGCTATCCACCTCCCTGGGCTACTGCGTTATGGGATTCGCCGCATTTAGCCCAGCAAAGCCTGTGTGAAATACGTGATACAAACTGATTGATAAAATTGAAGTTAAAAACTAAGCTGGGTGCCAAGGGATTGGGACTGGCTGTCACTGGTTTGCAGGCCACCCTCTGCACCCTCGCCAAAATCAAAACCGAACCTAAAAGCACCACCAGGAATCACCAGGTCCTCCCTTCGGGGCACATCCCTGAAGGTCTGCCGACACTCTTGTACGCAAGGACAGAGCTGCAAAAGTGCACAAAAGACAGACCCCGTCCGTAATGCGGCACAGGGTAAAGAAACACCTGAGGGTCCACGAGCAAAGAGCTGTGAAGGGGAGCGGACATCCAGGAGCAAGGAGCAGGCAGGGCGCCAGCCAGGTTGTGTGGGACGCGACGGGCACGGTCTCGATGGTGAGAAGAGATGGGTGTTCGAAACGTCAAGGTCAAAACAATGAAGACCTGAGACACGCAAGCAGCCAGGATGCTCAGTGTCCATACAGGACACTGAGCCGGGACATTGTTCCTGTCATTTCAGGCAGCCGTGCCAGGCATCACCGTGGGGATGGGAGTCAGGGGTCCTTGGCAAATCAGGCTGTGACGTGAGCAGGGGCCTTGCCTCACGCTCACTGCACTTGGCCGGGGCCCGGTGCGGTTTCGAGTCTTGGAGTCTGTTTTCTCAGGATGCAGGACAGCCATCCCAGCTGCTGGCGGGACAGAGCACAGCCGACACCCCCCCGAGTCCCCCGCCCCCTGCCCCGCGCACCCACCAGCAGGGAGATTCACGGGAGGCTCAGCACGCGGTGGCCTCCAGGTGCCGCAGGACCAGCCGGAGGGAAGACACCGCGCGCGCCATCCGTGCTTGTGCCCCACACGGCGTGTTCTCGCTGCATCTTTGCCCAGTCCTCCAACACCGAACGCGTCGGCAAGAAAAAGGACGTTTGCCAAGAGTTCATCTCCCCACCCCCTCCTCATTTCCCACTTGAAATCACCATCCTCCGAATGGGATGTGCTTTCTGCAGCCACGAGGGCCTCGGCCGGGAGCCCAGTCTGGAAGCGCAGGGGAGGCGGAGGGTGGCGCCTTTGAAAATGGCAAACGGGAAGCAAATCAAGTAATCCTTGATCCTCAGGAGGCCCCTTGGAATCTAACGTGTGATAAAAGTGCCCTGGACCCGGTGACCTCCCTGCTTTGTGGCTTTTAGGCGAGGGCAGGGAGTAGGAATGCCCACAGAGGAATGCCCAGGAGCAGAGGGCTCTGTGCAGACTGAGTATGTCCACTCCCACCACCTCCGACCTCCCATGTACACCCCACTCTAAGCCTCTTTGAAAACAGGAACTTGCGGTGTTCCCGGGGCCAGGGGGAGCTCCCTGTATCCCCCTGGTGGGACTCCATGCCTTTCATACCGTTGGCACTCAACACATGTTTATGACTCATTAGCACTCATGATTACCGGGATCACACAGACAAGGAGCGAGGACAGAGAGATTAGGAACTTGCACAAGGTCACACAGCAGCACCTGACTAACGTGTAGGGCACCTGCCAGTCTGCAGGGGGGAGAACCCAACAGAACCCGCTCTCCCTGACATCCTACCGTGCAGCGGCCCTCAGGGAGAGCCCGGGAGCCAAGATGCTGTCGGGGTCAGCAAGCAAAATCCCTGCTTGTCATCTGATCAGTGCTGCAGTTCAACCGTATGTCCTTCAGGTCTTTGTACAAAGCATATGAAAGCCATATAGAAGACCCAATCCAGAGTCACTTCATTATGGATTATTTGATTTGTCTCAAAAATAAAAGAAAGTGAAACCATGTGTTTTTCATTCTGTTCGTGATCCTGATTGGATTGTTCTTAATGGAACCATATGCATTTGTAGGACTAAACGGAATTCTATGCCTGGGTGAAACCATACAGTTCTAAGAGGATGCAATGCAGCAATCGTGATTGGGGGGGATTGAAATGTACCATAAAGATTTGATGATGCTGTTCTTAAGGAAAAGAAAATTAGCTCTGGTAAAACAGAAGATTAACTCTTTTTCCCCCCACAATACCGAGTGAATTCTTCTGGAAACAATTTAAAAACTTTAAAAGAGAATGGATTGTTGTATTCCGTCTGATATTTTCAAGCATGTGAGATATGGTCTAAGAGTTATATTTTAGGAAAAGTAGAAGGTCATAAAGGAATAGATAGATGATAGATAAAGAGACAGAAAGAACAGGGGCCCCTGGGTGGCTCAATCAGTTAAGCGTCCGACTCTTGATTTCGGTTCAAGTGATGATCTCACAGTTCAAGCTCCACATCGGGCTCTGTGTGGACAGTGTGGAGCATGCTTGGGATTCTCTCTCTCTCTCTCTCTCTCTCTCTCTCTCTCTCCCTCTCCCACCCCCCATCTGCCCCTCCCCTCTCATGAGCTCTTTCTCCCTCTCTCTCTCTCTCTCTCAAAATAAATAAACTTAAAAAAAAAAAAGACAGGACAGACAGATGGGAGATAAATGACAGATAGCGTAGCTAGATAACAGATGACCGATGGATAGATTTCATTATTTACTTTGGGGAATGAATGAGCAAGAAACTCTACAAGTAAAAACAGTTCTGAAGACCCTAATGGTGCAGGTGGACTGATGGTGCCCTCTCGAGACTGCCGAGGCCAAGGGGATACAAGCCAGGGGGCCAGAGGTGACGCTGTGTCCACACACGAAGAAAAGAGACTTTTTCTAGCTGACTCCCATAGCGGACATGCTTTTTGGGACATGTCTGGCCCAAAAGGGACACGTTGTAAAACTTTCACAGAAGTACCCTTCGTGCCAAGTGAAGACAGATCCAAGTATTGTGGGGTCTGATGCTTCCCTGAGAACCTCTTTTTTTAAAAGAACACCCAATTATGAACACAAAAGCACAGAGTCCCTGCCAAGCCTGCAAAAGGGGCTCATCCAAGTGAGGTCCCTGAATATGAAGCTTCCTTGAACTCCCGGGATCCAGCCGGATGCTGGGCAGGCCGACATAAGCAAGAGATACAGGAAGAATCAAGGTGATCGGGGTGGGCACTCTGGCTCTCTGGAAACACACACACGTACACATGACCTCCGCTTCCGTACCCCAGACACGCTGCAAGGTCAGGGGCAGGCAGCCACGAGCAGACCCACGGGAGTCCTTGTGCCACTGGGGGCCACAGCAACCTGGACGAAAGGAGCCAAGTGGTGCTGATGTATTTGGCATCATCTCTGGATGCTTCTCCAGAAGGGTCTCTCTGCTAGTGACCCCGAGCGTGGCCAGTTGTGTCACAATATCCAGTAAAAGAAAAGGGGGTGAATTGAGGAAGAGCTTCAGTCCATGAACAAAAGTAATGTGGACTCAATAAGCCCAAGGAACATTTAGCCAAAGCGGGGGAAGCTAGGAATACGGTTCTTCTACTCGACCCTTACTCAGAACTGGCTTGGAAGCCAAGGGAGGAGAGATGCACTGAACCAAACGGAACTGTATTCTAGTAGGTTCCCCAGTGATTAAAAAGTGAAATGAAATAAGACATTACCAAGAAGTGCAACCAAATCAGCCATTGGCTCATGGAGGATGCCACCAAAGGTTCCTGAATGAAAATCTTGATCTCGGCATTTCACCTGGAAGGCAGGTAAGAGAGAAGACAGGTGCTTACCCCTGTGGTAGCTCTGGTAGCAGCTATCACGTGGTCGGACACACCCCACGTGCTGTCCCTCAGGACTCAGGTGGATACTTCCCGGTCACGGTGCGTGGGGCACCTCCCGCGTCTTCATTTCCCGTTCTTTCCTGCATCCTCTGAAGCTGATTTCAGTCCCCAACTGTGCCTCCAACATGGCTCTGTCTGAGGCCAGCAGCCCCTTCCCCAAGGGGCTGACATCTCTGTAGCCCAACCCTGCCTGTTGCTCAGCCCTCCTTCCAGAAACCTCCTCTTTATCCTTTTCTTACAACTCCATTGGTGTCTCCATTGGTAACTTCTTCCCTGCCTCCTGCCCTGGAGCTCAGTCCCTGGCTCCTACTCCCTCTACACACAGAACTTCAAGAACCCCTTCCCTAGAAAGCACCCGGGGGGGCTCAGTCGGTTAAGCACCCGACCCTGGCTCAGGTCACGATCTCCCCATTCATGGGTTCGAGCCCCGCGTCAGTTTCCGTGCTGACAGCTCAGAGTCTGGCACCTGCTTCAGCTTCTGTGTCTCCCCCTCTCTCTGCCCCTCCCTGGCTTGTGCTCTCTCTCTCTCTCTCTCTTTCCGTCAAAAATAACCATTAAAAACATAACAAATAAAAATAAAAAAAGAACTGCCTCTCTGTGCTTCATTTACCACCTCCACACCCTTCAGTGTCCATCCCTGGAGGTCTGGCCTTTCACCTACCACTCAGCTGACCTCAAAATGTTGGTTGCTTCTGGTGCATAATACTTTGGTGTGCTCCCAGTTTCTGAAATCCTGTCGATGTGGAGGGGAGCTGCGCCTCTGCTCCCACAGCTACCTCCTGCCAGCTCACCCATTTCCAAAAGAAGGACAGACACGGGTCCTGTAAACCTGTCACCTTAAAGTTATCTTTGACTTCAGTGCACCCCACACCCAATCTGCTACCAGCTCCTAATGAGTTGCGTTGAGATGGCTCTCTGGTTCGTTCCCCCCATCTCTCCGGGTCGGTCTTCCCCTCCTCCGGTCCGTCTTCAAAGCACTGCCAGACGCGCGTTCCGTTGAGTCACTTAAGCTTCAAACCTTTACTTCATGAGGCAGTCACACTAACTACAGCACTGTGGGGCCTGCAGAGTCCCACCTCCAAAGTCCTTCCCACCGTCCCCCCACCCCCGATTCGCCTGTCACTTCCTGCACCTGCTCGTGACCTCCCTTGACCAAGCCAGGATCTCCGCACCTGTTGTCCTCCTGTCTCCCCTCAGCCCTGCATCGCCCATCACTTCTAACTGTCTGTGGCCAGTGGTGCTCTTGGCCGTTCCCTCGTCCCTCCATCACACCGCCTGGAATGACCTCAGCCTTGGGTCAGCCCTGCCCAGGGGGGCCTTCTCCTTCCCTGGCTACTGAGCTCGGCTGCTAACAATGACCCAACTGCAGGGCAGGGGACTCTCCCTGCCCAAGCCTCCCCGACACTGGATCATGATCCGGTCCGTTCTCCCACCCAGTCCCCAGTCACCCTGTGGCAGGCAGACGTGCTTCCTACTCAGCAGAGACCCAGAGACGCAGTGGGACAGATGTCCTGCACGTTCTCCCTCGGCAGTGTCATCCTGCACCTGCTCAGAAGAGCTCAGGACCCTCACCCCCCGCCCCCGTGCCTTTGCTCTCATAAACCCCCTGCTCCCTCGGAGCTTTTCGGTTGCCTCCTGAAGGTGCCCAGACCCTGTGCCCCTCTAGACGTCCTCTCATGTCACGCCTTTTCAAGGCCAAGTCTTTGAGAGAGGTTTCCACAAGGACCTCGCTGCTTCTCCCTCCCATGTCTTCAAGCGTCTGGGTCTCTGGGCAGTAAACTCCTCGAGGGCAGGGGCTGTTTCAGTCAGGCTGTCTGGCCTGGGATTCAGCATCCTCTCATCTGGTGAGCAGAAGGCACACGCTGCCATTTAAGTGCCTGTGAGCGTGTGAGCATTTCCACCTTCTCTACACCCTCTCATGCTCACAGCAGTCGGGTGTGGACAGGGCACGTGTGGCTAGTGTGCACCCTGTTACACGAGGACACACGAAGTGGTTGAAAACCTACTGATCTCCCAGGGAGGGCCGTCTGGCTCTAAAGTGCTATCATATGACTAGAAAAGTTAAAGGAAGCCGAACTGGACCTCCTACTCAGGGATCCCAACGAGCCTGGGAGGGGATCACTGGGCCCACTTTACAGGTAAGGAAATGGAGGCTCCGAGTGAAGGAGCCTGCACAAGGCTGCACAGGGAGTGAGCCAGAATTCCCATCAGCCTCAGCCATGCGGGCACCCCCCCTCCTCCCCCTGCCGTGGGGCTCCTGCCCCTCCTTTCGGCAGCCTGGGCGCCATCAGGCAGTCTCCTTACCCCCTGCACTGCTCTTCTCACCTCCAAACTCCACAGCTGTGCTTCCTAAACCTTTTGGTTTTGTGAGTCACAAACCCCTGTATCCTCTCTCCAGAAAAATGCACACAGCACAGCCAGTCTGTTTGGGGGGCTTCCTGAATCCCCCGTCCTGAGACCTCCATGACCTCCGTGACCCGGCCAAGCCTCCAGGTCAGAACTCTCCTCTCTCAAGAGCTTTCTCTCTTCCCTCCAAGATCCCGGGACGGACTCCTCCCTCGCCCTCCTGGAGCTTGCAAATACCTCCACCCTGAAGTAGCTGTTCCCTCTCGTGCCGTAGGTGAGGGCCGGCTTCCCCTGGTTGATCCACAGGTTATCTGAAATGACGACGTAGTCTACACTGGAAAAGAACCGGTCCTTTTCTTTTCTGACCAGTTCCTCCAGGGCAACAGAACCGGCTTCTTCCATGCCTTCGATGATGAATTTGATATTCACGGGGAGATCCTGAATCAGATTAACAACAGAACAAACCATTCTGTCAAAAACTTGCACAACATGCCCATTCATCTTTTCGGATCCAGAAGTAGTTCACGTGTGACATAAATACACCACCACACACATTCAACGTACGGGTTGTCCATATACCCAACGGCTCCATTTATAACAAAGGGGTCAGACCTAAGACCAGGAAGCAGAATTCAAGGGAAGGCCCAGCGTACGGCCTCCAGCATGACCCATCGATTCAGCATAGACCACAAAGGACTCGGGGAAGGAATTCCTACCGAAAAAGCAACGTCTACACTTCAGGGCTCGGCTGGGCCGCCACAGAGATGCGCACCTTCCTCCCTCTCCCCAAAAGGAACCTTTCAAGAAAGGTTACTCGATTACAAATCTTTTTCTGTTCTCGTAATTCTGAGCGTGATAAATGAGAACTCCTTCCTTTGAACGACTGTCTAATGTTTAAGCCTCAGGATAATTTTTATTTCAAGTATCTGTTATTTTTCAGCTTTGAGTTCAATCTGCCTTTTAACTTATTCAAAGGCTTTGATCTTGCAGCAAAATGGAACTCAGGTTTTTCTCTAGCTAATATTAGGGCACAGAATAGCTCCTTTAAAATTTTTACAATGTGCCTTTCCCCCATTCGGTTTTGATCTTTTTGTATCTTTATAATTTATAACTTCATATCTTTGAGAGCCACATGAAGAGGAGAGGTCAAAGTCTTTTCCTGGAGCATAAAACATGCACAGGAGAACTCTAGAAGTAATTCCATGCAGATAATCGATGGCACAAACATACTAATTAGTTTTAACGAGTGGGATTGACTCACCAAAGATTAACAAAGGCAGGATGAGCGGAGGATTATATATTAGAAATTAAGTGACCTTCGGTCATTCAGTTGGTTAAGGGCATTTGGGGATAACGATTTGTTCAAATGTATCCCTTGGGTACATTTATTTCTATGTGTCTTAAGAAGTTAAGCTGAAGTTCTGAAATATTAATATTTGAAAGCTCTTTATTAACATTTAACTAGAAAACAATTGCTGAGAAGTAGTTGGAAAGCTTAAGAATTTTCTGGCAAAATGTGATTAACACAACACAAGCCAGTAGCTGCTACGTGTTGGGGGAGGCAGACGGCACAGCTGTCTGCTCTGTCACTGACACCCAAGGCGCCCGAGACGAGCTGCTCCACTCCTCGGCCACTCACCTACCCACCTATGCGGTATGGGTGTTAACAGTTGTCTGCCTCTCGGTGAAATTAGCCACTGAAGTGAGGTGCATTTGCGCGCTCGATAAGCAAGACACAGAGAGAGGACGGGAGGGCAGAAGAACAGGAGGGCACCAGCAAGGAAGAAACCACACTGCAAAGGGTCTCACACTCCCGGGCTCGGAGCTCCTCCTACCTGGGACTTCATCTACTCCACTCTAGGTTCCTAAGGTCGAGGGGACTATTCCTAGTTCACACGTCAGGTAAATGAGGCTCCAAGAGATTAACTGATTTGTCCAAGGGCAGTGAACATCTCTTCTGTTTTTTAATTTTTTTTAATGTTTTATTTATTTTTGAGAGAGAGACAGAGACAGAGACAGAGTATGATCTGGGCAGGGGCACAGAGACGGGGGGAAAGAATCCACAAAGCAGACTCCAGGCTCTGAGTTGTCAGCACAGAGCCTGATGTGGGGCTCAAACCTGTGAACCATGAGATCATGACCCAAGCCGAAGTCGGACGCCCAAACGACTGAGCCACCCAGGCGCCCCTCTTCTGTTTTGTTTGTGATCGTGTGCATTTCAGAGTTGAAATTTAAAAAGCAAAGCAAACTTTGGTCTTTATATATAGGAACTTTATTATAAATATTGCTTTCTCCCTTGGAAGGAAGGAAGGAAGGAAGGAAGGAAGGAAGGAAGGAAGGAAAGAGACAAATAGAAGGAGGGCGGGAGGGAGGAAACAGAGAGAGAGGGAGGAAGGAAAGAGATAGAGACACAGAGGAAGAAAGGAAGGAAGGAAGGAAGGAAGGAAGGAAGGAAGGAAGGAAGGAAGGAAGAGAAAGAAAGAAAGAGACAAGAGAGAGAAGGAGGGAGGGAAGGAAGAAAGGAAATAAGGAAGAAGACACAGAAAGAATGTAGAAAGAACTAAAGAAAGAGAAAAAGAAAGAGAAACCAAGATCATGTTAAACACTCAGGGCTTATTTAAGCAGGTATGACAACTCGGGAGGCAGCTTTGTAGGGGGTCAACGGGACCCAGCCAGAACAATGGGCTCACTTAGGAAGCTCGTCTTTCTCAGTGAGATACAGCAGTGGAGTCAAGAGCAGTTACATCCCTCTCTTCTGCTCTGTCTCAGGAGAAAATGAACTCCTGAAAGAGAAGCCCCTGGCAGCTGATGAAATTGCCTCTAGGAAAACATGGGGCAAAGTCAGGACGTGGTCTGACGGACAGGATTTGGAAGAGGCCATCCAGGAGGATGGGCTGGCTCGCTCTGCCTGGCACCTGGACACAGACCCCTACTTCCCCAGGTCTCCTTGGAACAGGCTGGATGGAGACCCACACAGCGGGACCCCCACCTCGAGCCTCCTCTGTCCTAGACAGGGTGTGCTGCTCTCAGAGCCTTTGGCTGGGGCTGGGGTGGGGACGACGGGCAGAGGGCTGCTTCCTCTGTGACTGGTAACACCTTCCTTTTTGCCCATGAAGTCACCTGATGGGCCCCATTTCCTTTTTAAATATCCAATCTTCAAATGGTTAATTCAATGAAGTCATGTGAGCAAGAGGAGAGGAAGGTAGAAAAGTTACACATTTCGGTCCCACAAAATCCTTCTGCACTCCAGAGGCACAGAGCTAATGCTTTGTGGAGCCCAGACAGGAACCGAGTGTAATAAATGTGCATGTCCCGGAACCAACAGAGCCAACCCAAGCTTCCTTCTTCTTGTAATACCGCATCGAACAAGATAGGTGCAAAGTGTCAACGCTATGACTTAACTTAGACGTCCCATTCCAAACTGCACTTCAAGGAATATTCCACAATGGACGCCTCATAAGTAAGTCCTGAGAAGAAGGGAAGCTCTGGCTCAAAGGGCCTTGAAGAACTTCCTAAAACGCCGAGGCCATCTCAGTGTACCCAGAAACCCCAGGGCCATGAAGCAGGTCCGGTGTGAGCTAGGGAATGAGGCCAGGACCATGGGGACCTGTATTTGCAGCCCCTGGACCTCTCGGGTGTCTGGGGCACAGTAGGTGCTCTGAACTTAATGCACAGGGAGAAGCCGGCAGGTGGCTTTCCTTGGGAAGTGCCTTAGGAGTTGGGGTGTAACGGTGGTGCCTCCCCTCCTTCCTCTCCTCTCTTCCGTCTCCATTTGAAACGGCCCCTCCCACCACGTCTAGGCCTAGAGCTGCCTCCTCTCCAGGAAGATTCCCTGAACTTGCAGCTGGCTCGGGCTCGGCGTGGGGATTTCCCAGCCTTCCCCAGAACAGGGAGCACGGACAGGGGCTAGGAGCCAAGGGCCAGGCTCTCCCTGCCATCATGCTCACCAACTCGACAGGCTAACTCAGTGCCAAATGGAAATACGCCATCAACTAAACAGTGTTGGAAAGCTGACCACCCAAATCAATGCCCTCATTTTTACAGAACAGAATCTGAGGCCCAGAGAGATTAACTCTCTTGCCCGTGGCCACACGGCTAGATTGAATCCTCTGTTTGGAGTCTAACCACATTTGTTAGTAGGAGGAGAGTGGCGTGAGATGAAACCACCCTTGGAGAACATCGCATGAGACAGTTAAAGATGCAAGCTTGGGTCCACCAATGCCATCCTCCGGTGGCCTAAAGAGGAGGTCCCCCTCCTCAGAGCTGCACTCCGACCTTTCCATGCCCTGACTTGGACACCTATTGAAACCACTTTTCACACAAATGGAAAGAGATCTGAGGATTCAGACAGAACGTCACATACCAGAGAGTTCTATCTTGATAATCTGTAAAGCAGCTAATATGTTCTTTAAAGTGCATGTCTGTCTCTATTAATGAAGCCATATCTTGTGTTAAGGAGGAGGAGAAGACAAAAAAGACAAGCTAAAGTAAGATAAAGATAAAAGAGACAAGATAAAGATAGGAGACCAGACAAGAGAAAGATAAAAAGACGAGTGCAGCCTCCTCCTGTGCTTTGTGTTTTGTTTTTAACTGTGGACAACAGCACAGGCTCAAAGTACAGCACCACCCCTGCCCCAGACCAGCGGGCAGCCTCAGAAAGTCCCTTTGTTTTCCCAGGCCTCAAGTTCCTCATCTGTGAAGTGGGTGTGACGGTAACCCACACCCCTGGAGACTGCTGGGAACAGAAGAGGACACAGCGCAATTTTAAGCTTGGAGCACCGTGACACAAAGCACGCTGGCTTTATTGTCATCGTCATCCTCATCTTTGTCATCCTTGTTGTCATCATTGCCCTCGTCATCACTATCACCCTTGTCCTCGTCATCATCGTGATCGTCATTGTCATCATTATGTCCTCACCATCGTCATCATCATCATTGTCGTCATCATCAGTGTCCACATCGTCATTGTCATTGTCATCACTGTCAACATCAATGTCCACATCATTGTCATTGTCATCATCATGTCATCATCACTGTCATCGTCATCATCCACATCATTGTCATTGTCATCATCACGTCATCATCATCGTCATCATCATCATCATCACTGTCATTGTCATCATCAATATCCATATCATCGTCATCGTCATCATCATCGTCATCATCACTGTCATCGTCATCAATGTCCACATCGTCATCGTCATTGTCATCACTGTCAACATCAATGTCCACATCGTCATTGTCATCATCATGTCATTGTCATCATCGTCATCATCATCGTCATCATCACTGTCATCGTCATCATCAATGTCCACATCGTCATCGTCATTGTTGCCAATCGCCATCCTCGTCATTGCCATCTTCACTATCACCACCACCTGCACTGTCATCATCACCATCATCATAATGGTCATCATCATCAACGCTGTCACCTTCACTGCCATGATCGTCCTTGTCATCATCATCATTGTGATCATAGTGACCAATGCCGACAACATCCCCTCCCAAACACAGCTGGTTACCTACTTCTTCCAGGGCTCTGAAGGCACTCACAGCATTAATCCACGCTAAAACGGGGCCCTTGTTGTCTGTTGCTCCACGACCATAAAGTTTTCCTTTAAAAATAGGGGAAGGACTTTGAGAAAGGCACAGACACCCCTGCCAAGCTGAGCAAGTTAAAAACAAAGGTAGTTTTATGGGTAATCATTTTAACAGTACTTTCTATTTTTCCAGGCACAAATCGTGCTTCGAGATCACCATGTCTGATTTCTTCTGTACAAACAGTATGGCCATCAGCTAATACAAATAATACAATAATGTATAATTGTAATAATACAAACTAATTTGCAATATACAAATCCCTCTGGCCTTAATAGGAATTAGCCCTTTTAGCCAAGCTCGCTGGAAAGGACCTGCGGACCTGTTGTGGAATGCCATGTAACACAGCCTCTCCTTTCAAGAGTTTATAATTCGCATGAGAATGAAAACAGGGTATGTGTGTATCTCCGTTAACCTTTCTTCTTTTCTTTAAAAAACATAATTTCACTCAGTACTTTAACAAAGGAAACTGTGTGACCCGGACGACTACCTTCCTCCCAATAACCCCCATCTTGGGAGTTAACTCGCCCAAGAGCATGCATCACACGAACAGCTGTAGTTTATTTCACAAATGACTAACAGCCAGCCTTGTTGGACAACTGGTAGACTATAAGACTGGCAGCATTTTGTTGATCCCTAACGGTGACAGGGGATAGGAGTCACATCTTTAGTCCCCGAGCCTTGTAGGCAATCCCTTATCCACAAAGAACCCAACACTGATGCATCACTGACCATCCACTTCCGTCAGCGTGTAAGGGTCTGTGAGCCACCCATCTTCCTGTCTAGCAGGCTGCACGTCCAAGTGGCCATAGAAGCACACGGTGGGCTTTTTTGGGTCATTTCCCAGTTCGGCCAGGATGATGGGAGGTATCGGGAGAGTCTGACCATCAGGCAGCTGCAGAAGAAAAACAGGTCACATAAAAAAAATAAATAAATGTTGTCTAGTTCTCCCAGAAAATTCAGACATGAGAGTAGGAGTCCTGTTTTGTTTCTACCCATGGTCTTTTGTAGAGCCCACACAGTTTTTCTGATCATCACTTTATCTACATTTAAAAAGGGTACCATGAGCCACTTAATTAAAACCTAAAACGTAATGAAAAATACTTTTTTAGATGCACGGTGACAGTCAGCTGAATCAAACATGCTCTTCGGTATGAACTCAGACTCCAGTGGACATGGTTCTGGAAAACAGACCATTCAGGGATTCGTCAATGCTGACGCAGGTGCAACGGCACTTAGATGGAGGATCGCCATTTGTGACAGAGATGCAGTAATAAGCCGTAACTCTGATGCAAGACTGGGTCCTTTGAGAAAGGTACATTTGAATGTAAGGGAAAGGACGGTTTGGGAGTAACTGGAACCACACGTGAAGGATGTGAATAGAATACGGAGGGGGGCCTTCCCAGTCCTGACACAACGAGAGATCGGTAACACCATCTCGTCGGGGACAAGATGTAATTCTTCATCTTTACTGGGTATGAAGATTATAGGGGCGTTTTTCTGGAGGATCGAAGCCAGTTCCAGTCTTGCCACCCCCACGGGAAGCCATGGCTGACGCCCAGGGAGGTGGCCTCGCTCGTGGCGGGGGAGGGGCCATCCAACCTGCTGAAAGCCCGTGTCCACGGAGTCCACGCTGGCACCCAGGCACCGAAGCTTGTCTGCAGCCAGGGCCATCATTCGGAAGAGCTCTTGCCTGAGGTGGGGCACGGGCTGAACGGAGTCACTCTCTACGGCCACCCACTCCTTAAGTATCTGTGAGGAAAGGCGACAAGGTGATTTGCCTGAGGAGTGTCATCCACACCCGCTCTGGGCGGGGTGCTCCTCACTGAGACGTCACTCAGGGGTAGGGGACACCAAATCTCTAGCACTCTTCACCTGACCTGAACACTGAGCTGGCAAACAGGCAACACCCAAGATGAACTGCCAGACGGGCCGGTAGAGACGTTTGCTGTGTAAGGAAGAATAGGCTAGGACAGCTTGGGCACAGGGTTGCCTTCCTAGACAGCTGCGCCTGTCCTCCTTGGATCCACAGGGTGCACAGCAGGGCTCCTGACCCACCACTTCTGGTTTAGTAAGAGCCTGGAGCAGCTGTCTGGTGACTCTGCTCCAGGACGCCGGGCCTCCCACAAGGCCCCGGAGGCGCCTGGCCCTCGCTGCTCACTCTGGTTAAGCATACGGTGGCCTCGGCTGGGCTGCAGGGCTCCCTGACCACCCTTGGCATACGGGTGTTGTGGTCAGCCCCCAGCACCTCCGGAACCCAGTAGGCCGCGTATCCCGGGGCCTAAACTCAGGCCTCCGCAGGCAGACAGCCTTGCCTCCTGCACCGGGTTCTGCCCATTCGAGCTGGACGGACAGCACATGTCCCTCATCCCCATGAGGAGGGCAGTGCTCTCCACCTGTGGGCAGTTGTGCGTGTGATACCATCACACAATAAGAAATGTATATTTTGACCTTTGTCCTGGGCTCTTGACCAGAGCCTCTAAAACCTTGGTAATTTCCTATGAGATGACGGTGCAGGAGTATCTTTTGTTCAGAGACTGGGCTCCTGAAAGAGAGCTCCCAACCCCCTTGGAATTTCCCGGGAGGCAGGAGCATATTTTGTTCTAATGAGGCAGTTCTAATGGGCTTCTGGATGGGGCTGGTCCCCAGAAAGACCACGCTGTGTTTAGAAGCTTGGGGCTTCCGACCCCAGCCACATCCTCTGGGGAGGGAGGGGCTGGACATTGGTTCACAATCGATCCTGCCTTCGTGAAGATCCTGCCTATAAGCGTCCCTGAAAGTACAGGGTTCAGACGTCTTCCAGGTTGGTGACTGCATCCGCGGCCCGGGAACGAGGCACACCCCAACCTCAGGGGGACAGAAGGTGCTTCCAGACCGTGCCCTCTGTGCCTCTTCACCTGGCTGCTCACACATACCCTTTATCATGTCCTTTATTACATAACATATGACAACCGTAAGTAACTGTCTCCCTCAGTTCTGGAGCTGTTATAGCAAACGATGGGACCTGAGCGGGAGTCACGGGAGCTGTATGGAACCTGTGGGTAACTGGGGGCTCACTACCTGTGACTGGCATCCACAGTCGGCAGTGGGGGTAGGGGGGTGACGCTCGTGCCAGGCAGGTGGGTCGGGAGGGAGCTGGACTGTGGATGCCCCCTTGGTGTCCAGAGAGCTATATAGTTGCTTGACATGTGGGAAATGCACACATCTGGCCACACAAGAGAGGGAAGCCAAAAAGATAACAAGCATTCCTTTCTGCGAGGATCAGAGAAGATGGTGACACATGACTTATCTCAGAGCCTGGGCCCAGGCACCCAATCAACACCAAGTAGTATTGAATTATCAATAATAATCAATCACAGGGGCGCCTGGGTGGCTCAGCTGGGTGTCTGACTTCGGCTCAGGTCATGATCTCACGGCTCATGAGTTCGAGCCCCGCGTCGGGCTCTGTGCTGACTTTAGTATGAAGTATGTGGCACTTTTATTTAGTAACTGGACCTGAAGGAATATTGTGTTTTGCACTCTTAAACTGACATTTATAGAACAGAGGCCTCCAAGTAATCCCTAAAGGCAACGGACTGGGTACGTGTGAGGAGGCTGCAGAAAGGAGAGTTTGGGCTGAAACACCCAAGTCAACATGCGTCCACCACACATTGTCCCCCATTAATTCCAAGCGACACCGGAGTCCCCAGCTGGGTTTCAAACACCCAAGAGGCCTCACGTGAAGTAAAGACACACACGAGTATGAGGAAGGATTCCATGAAGGTCAAGTGTAGGGCCAGCGACCTGGCCATTCATCTTGTGTGTCGGCACGAGACACGAGCTTTTCCCATCTGTCTGCCCATGAATACGGCCAACGCCGGCTGGTGGATCCAGCATACGTACACTGAACGTGAATCGTGTGTCAGACATGGCGTGCGGGCTCGGGTACAAAGTCCTGTGAGATGTCACAGAGTTCCCGGGCCGTGGTGGACACTCTCACGTGTCAAGGGGCCAGAGGGCCAGCGGAAGAGGAGGGGACTTTCAGGGAGACAGTGGCTACAGCCCATGCCTGCCCCCACCCTCTCTGCTCCCAGGCCCCCTCTCCCCTTTCTCCACCCCTCCCACTCCATCTCTTCTCCGCGAGATGTATGCCCTGCACCATGTGCAGTCCGCCATGCACTGGGTTAGGAATGGAGCAGAGGATTATAAGGGAGGAGATAAAGTGCACATTGCACAAGGTCTACACAACAGCTTTGACAGTGACCGCGGCAGAACTCTGGACCTAAAGCTTGCTGCAGCCAGGTGGTATTACCCTGGGGTGGTGTCACGGGGGGATGAGTCTCAGGCAGGCTCTGCAGGAGGAGGGACCTCAGCAAGGGCCCCAGTAAGGGAGGAATGGGCACTCTGATGACGGTCCAGGGTCAGCGTGGGCTCAGCAGGTGTCAGCACTACGCGGACAGCCGTGAGAGAGAGAGATAGCACGAGCTGGGAAGGGGCAGAGAGGGAGGGGGACAGAGGATCTGAAGCCAACTCCAGGCTCCACGCTGACAGTGGAGAGCCCGACACGGGGCTCAGACCCACAGACCGTGAGGTCGTGACCTGAGCCAAAGTTGGATGACTACCCAACTGAGCCACCCAGGCACCCCACAAATATTTCTTAGTTTAATTCAGTGAAGACTCAAGGGCATTTCAAATGGAATTATGTTGTCAGGCAAAAAAAAAAAAAAAAAAAGAAAGAAAATTCCACACCTCCCAGCAAATAACCACTCACCCAGATACCCAAAGGGTATGCCATTTAAGCGTTTCGTGTGTGTGGTTCCTCCTACCTGTACAAACTCATTCTGGTGGAGATCAATGAACTGGAAGACCCTCTCCAACAGCCCGGAGGGTGGTGGGGACGGAGAGAACATGCCTCCCTCGAGCAGCAGCAGGTAAGCCAGGAGAGAGGTCACCTGCAGTGGGCGACAGGGGAGGGACATCAAAGATAAATACCAGATTTTGAACCTTCGACCTTTCAAATACTTCAAGAAAGCTTATGTTATCCAACACAGCTACTCCCGGTCATTTGGACTAAAATAACAAAAGGTAGTAGAACAGGAAATAAGAGTTTTTGCTGTATCTTCACCAAATCACTTCATTTTCAACGCTGAAGAATTTTAATAAGACAGAAACCAAGTGAACCCGTTCGTTAACATGCCATCTTCCCTGTTGGCCCTCTTCCCATGAAGGCCAGTCAGTGCTCCGCATCCCAGGCAGCAGCCAAGGGCAGTGTTTGTGAGAGAGAGAAGTGTGACGCAGTTTAAAAAAAAAACAAAACATTTTTGTGTGATCGACCAGTTTATTAGAAAAAAAAATTTTTTGTAAGGACTCTCTAAAATCCTGTGTGGCATTGTGGGTTCCTTCCATCTGCTCCTGAGGTTAGAGTCCCTTAAAAAGAAACTTACAAGCCATGCGGTAAGGACATCAAAGGCCTGGCCATCACTTAGACACCATTAGCCCCACCCTCCACCTGGGAGGCCCCCCCGGCCCTATCTCTCGTCTTCCCCGAGAACTGCTCTGGCCTCTCTGTTTCCATCCATGAGGGGTCCCTCCTTCCCTTGCCTGTAAATGTGAGACCCGCTAGAGACCCCAGTTGCCCCCCTCCTCCCTCCGCAGCTGTCCCTCCACCCCGATGGTGGGCTCCAGGCTGGGCACAGAGCAGAAAAACTGGTCTGGATGAGGGTAGGACTACCAGGTCAGAACTAAACTAATCATCTTCTTCCAAACCAGCTCTTCCTTCTGGACTTTTGTACATTTTTACAATAGATCCTCAGCCTACGGTTCCAGGCACCAGCACAGCCAAGGTGAGGACTTGTGTCTACAATATAAGAAACTACAACTCAGTAATAAAATACAAATTAACCCGGTTTACAAATGGGCAAAGAATCTGAATAAACATTTCTCCGAAGAAAATACACAAATGGCCAACAAGCACATGAAAAGATGCTCACCATCATTAGCCATCGCGGAAATGAAAATCAAATCAAACCATAGCAACACAATTCACACCCACAAGGATGGTTAAACCCAAGAAGTCAGATGATGACAAGCGTTGGGGAGAATGTAAAGAAACTAGAGCCTTCATGTGCTGCCGGTGGGGGCGCAAAATGAGGCAGCTGCTGTGGAAAGCAGTCTGGCAGGCCCTCAGATGATTAAACAGTTGCCATATGACCCAGCAATTGCACTCCTAGGTATACACTCAGGAGAGATGAAAATACATGTCCACACAAAAACCCGTACATGACCATTTATAGCAACATTATTCGTAACAGCCGAAAGGTAGAGATAATCCCAATGGGCATCGATGGGTGATACAGACAAGATATGTTGCTCAGCCCTAAAAACAAATGGAGTACTCATACCTGCTACTACAGGAACGAGCCTTTAACACCTTGCTAGGTGAAACCAGACACAAAACGCTACAGATTGTCCAGAATAGGCAAATCCTGAGACAGAAAGCACGTTGCTGGTTGCCTAGGGCTGGGGGGATGAGGGGAGATGGGAAGTGACTGCTCACGGGCAGGGTTCTGTTGGGGTGATGACAGACAGGTTCTGGGATTGTGACAATGACTGCACAAGTCAATATACTAAAGCCACGTAACTGCACCATTTAAATGGGCGAATTGTAAGATATTAAGTTATAGTGCAAAACAGTACAGCTGTTGCAGAAACAACAAGTATAAGCACTCATTCAGTATACCACTGAGTAGGAGAATTGTCCATAAAGGAAGCAAGGTAGTGGGTAACACGGTGACAGTGAGCCGTCCTCGGTCAAGAACGGATTAAGAACTTTGTCCAGTAGGTGGCGCCAGTGGGCCGTTCGTGGGCTCCCTTTGCCTCCTATTCTGGTAGGAACACAGCTGGATCCAGCTAGGCTCTTGTGGGGCAGAGCCAAAAGCTGAAGGCTGTAAATAAATCAGGAGGAAGGGACTCCCTGAGACCCACAGTGGCAAGAAGATGGAGCTCTGAGCACCCAGGAAAAGCCCTTTGAAATGGAGTAGGCTATTTTTTCCACCTAAATCAATATTTGAGCTTTTATTACCCACTCATTCAATTTCCAGTAAAAATTATCTGCTGCTCCTCTCTGATGAAAACAAAAAGGGCTTTTTGAAGAAGAAAAGGGAGCCACAGGCAAAGGGGAAGAACTGTGACCATAAGGCCTGAGAACATCTCCATTTCCCCCCTTCCCAATGGGAGTCGTATGCCAAGGACTGACCTTCCCAGAAGACTGCTCCTGGTGATGTGGCCCGGACAACAGGGGTCTACACCACTTCGCTTTCACTCCCCCTCCCCGCGGAGCACGTGGAGCGCTGCTGTCCTTTGCTATCAGGCCCACGGAGTGGCTCGGGGCACCAACCCTGCCTGTAAGATCTGGGGCCGACCCAGGCTGCACCTCTGCTCCTCTCTGGAGCCTCTCAGGTTCCTTTATCTGTGTGCTTCCCTGTGTGATAGTCAAGCTTGACCTTGAACTAATCACCCAACAAAATTCTGGAGACTTAGAAAGGCTATTCCTGACTTTGGCCTTGGCAGAAGGAAGAAAGTTGCTAGAGAAGGAGAAGTTGAAGAATGGGGTCAGGGGTAGAGCCGGGAAAGCCCTGGGGTGTTTTCTTTCGGGGAGCAGGTAGCCCAGCTCTGGGCTGCGGGGGCCCGTCACAGAGGAAGCCTTGCTTGCTAATTCCAGCTAGTTGTTCCTTGATTTAGAACAAATTTCCAAGTGCCCCAGTGCTGACTCTTATTTTTAAACACTTTACCTTTAAGACTTCTCAAAGTCATGCCCAGGTCTGTGGTGTAACCACCCCCAACCCCAATCCAGCCCCACCTCCTGAAAGTCTCCCCTCCCAGTCTGTGGCCTGGCTTCCCACCGGACAGGACGCAGGCCTGTTTCTACTCTCCTCTCTCTCTGCTCCGCCAACAAGTGGACAAAGCCGGGTCATCGTGCGCTTAGCCCACGGCAGCCTGGAAATCGCCAAGGGCTGCCTTCACCAAGGGCCCTCCCCTCCACCTGCCTCCAAAGCAGCAGGAGCCCTGAGAGGGGGCTGGGGAGGGGGCGGATGTGGATAAAACCCACCCCCTCCCCATTTGCTGTCCTTGTTTGATTCTGACTGTTGAACAGAATAAACGATAGAAAAGGAAACTGTTGCCGCCCACAGAGCCTGGGCCAAGCTCGCTTCCTCCCACGACACAAAGGCCCATCAGCAGGGCCTACTTCCCCTTGTGAGCAACTTCAGTGCGGGGCCAACGTGCACACATGCACTCTACTCACCACGTCTCCTGGCGTCCCGCGTGATTGCTCTACAGGGCCTGCCTCTGCCCCGGGTCTGCTTGGATGGATTTGTTACAACACGGAAAAGAAGGCTTTATTCACCTAGTTAGTCTTACCATGACAGGATTAAAAATAAACCCCCACACCAAAAAAAAAACAAAAACAAAAACAAAAAACCCAGGTTTTTCTGCCCCTGCCGGCATTGAACTGAGCCAAGTGATCCCGGCAGAGATTAACTAACTCTGACAGCAATTGTCCCTTGAAGAATGAGCTGGAAGGGGGCGTGGCCTTCAGAGGGCAGCCTGGAGGCCCTCCAAGAGGAAGGAATCGGTTCCTAGGGGAGAACTCCCCAGCAAGAACTCCCAAGAACTGGGGTTCCTCGGCCAGAGACCGCCCGAGGGGGAGCTGCGTAATCGCAGACAGCAAGGGCTCAGACACAAACAGGAAGCGGGCCCCTGACCCTGTGCTCTCAGGAGGCCTGAGCTCCTGTACACAGCATCCAGCCCTCTTCGGCCCCAAGGCTCTGTGCACAGTGCTCCCTCCTGGATGGCAGACAGCCTGTCCAATAACCGAGCTCCCGACATCAAGGGCGCGTGTTTTCTCCTTCCCTCTGGTCTTCGCCCCACGTGGGCCGCAGGGAAGGAGAAAGCAGGCATCGCCCGCCTGTGATGTCACTTCAGACAGGACTCTTGTCACCCTTCTTATTCCCTCCAGGCTGGCCAGGGATCTGGGCCTCTCCAAGCACCAGCCAGAAGGAAGGCCCGCTCTGCGCGGCTGCCGGAAGCCCACCAACACCTGCAGACACGCCAGCCGTTTACAGCACGAGGGCAGACGCCGCGGACAGAGACGGTGAGGCTGTTTCTCCCACAGGCAGGTACCCGTGGAAGTCCCACGACGAAAGTCACGGTGCGGTGGCTGCAGTGTCACCATATGGAGCTGCAGAGTGGCTTCTCCAAGACAAGAACTTGTCTCTGACTCCACACCTACGCCAGGCCGTGGCCTTCAACTCGAGGGGTAAGGGTGTGACTCCCAAATTGTCAACGCTGGTGTGCCCAGCACTGGCCAACTGAGTATCCTAAGACGTCCTGGCTGTGGTTAGACCACAGCCACCGCCTCCTTTTCCTTCCTTAAATCTCATTTGATTGACTTTTTCTAAGAGTTTTCACAGGATAAGTCTAAACCGCCTACAGGAGTGACTGAACGATCTCGGGAACAACAGATGAGATCGGGGTTCGGCGGCGGAAGGGAAACACCCGGAAGCCACAGAGGGCACAACGTGCGCACTGGGAGCCGGGGAGACCCAGGCCGAGCCCAGCAGCTGGGCTCACGGGGGAGGACAGAGGTGCTCCGGGAGTCAGAAGAGGAGCCCGGTGCAGTTCAGCCGGCATTTTTTCTTTCTTGGTCTAGAAACCTGTAATCGCGTACCTTCAACTCACAGAAAACTTGGTGTGCCTTCAAAGCATGGGGCTTTCCTTGTCCTTCAAGGCTGGGAAGCAAGTCGGGGCATAAAGGGAAGGGCGGATTCCAGGCGTGGCTGCCTCCTGGAATAGTCCTGGGGGCGGCTCTTTGGACGTGAACAGAAAGTTCAACAAATGCAAGTTCAGGCACAGGGCAGTCCCAGGGGAGGGCAGGGATGGACCCATCCCCAGTATTAGCGTCCTGGGGCTGCGAGAGCAAAGGGCCCCAGAAACTGATGGTCTCACAGTTCCTCAAGCCTGTGGCCAGCCGTCCCGGGGGTCCCTGGCTCCCAGCTGCACCCTTCAACCTCGGCCTCCGGCTTCACCGGGCCCCCGCCCTCTCTCTCTTCAGAGGGACACTAGGCAGTGGCTTCAGGGGACACCCACTCCAGTATGACTTCATTTTAACCAATTACATCTGCAAAGACCCTACTTACAAATAAGGTCACATTCGGAGGTTCCGGGTGGACGTGAATTTTGCCCCTGTGCACCTGCTCTTTATTTTCTTATCATTACCCAATATTCTATATATTTGCTTACTTAATAATTATCTGCCTGACTTGCTAGAACTTAAGTTGTATGAGGCCTAGGACTTTTGTCTCCCTGATCTCCACCTCCCTCAGTGCCTGTCACAGAATAAGACCCCAAGCCATAGTTAGGGACTGATTCAACGCAGAGTCCTGAAGGTCGCCGGTTGCGACTGATCTTCACGGACGCACTGCTTCTTGTTCCACACTGTGTAGAAAAAACGAACTTTGTCTACTGATAAAACCATTTCAGCTATAACATGAATAAGGGAAAAAGCCAAAGGTAAATCTGGGCAGACTGCGTTCACTCCCAGCCATCCCAAGCATCTGGAGGGTTTCCTGAAAACCCACAACTGGATTTGTTCCTCGCTCTGTGTCAGGTCCTCCTGGCCTCCCTCCATCATCCACGGCCGGGCAACCCCCAGTTGTCCCCCTGCAAGACGCCAGCTGCTCCCGCCCCCTCCACGTCCGCAGCCGGTACCCCACGACGCAGATGCCCATGGTCCGCACCCCTTCGTCCTAAAGGATTTCAGGTTTTCTCTTCTTCCTCAGCGTCCTCGGCTTCACTTGCTCAGTCTTCGGCGTCCTTAGCTGGAGACTCAGCCCTTCTTCTCTCCCCCCGATTCTGCATCTCCGCCGTTCCCGTTATTCTTTTTCTAGAAGGACTAGCGTTGGAGCCTTTCACTCTGTCGTACATCCAAAAGCTCTCTCAGCTTTTCTTTTTTCTTTTTTACTTCTTTTCTCTTGGCTCAGCTTCTTGGGCAGAGCCCTGCCATGCTTTCCAGGTGACTGGTTCCCTCTTTGTGGCCCTTTATGCACTTCCGTGAACCACTGAGTTTTTCCAGGGACGAGTTTTCATTTTCAGGACCTCTAATAGGTTGTGCTTCCTTCCTCTCCATCTGCTCTTGACTCCTAGGTGCCTCCCACATGAGATCATTGATTTCTTGAAGAATTTTAAACAGACATCGTTTGTATCCATTTTAAACATGTTCTACTATTTGCATTTCTGAGGATATAAACTCACTTCCCAATAGATTCTGTGGACTATCTTTCTTATCATGAGTCTTAGCCACTTGAGGACCTTTCACCTGCAGGCTCGCCTTGAGTGGCAGCTGTTTCGTCCTCCTTCTCTGTAGTATTTCTGCCTAGGGATGCTGTGGTGGCCCCCACAAGGTGCTCGAGATGCCTGGTCCAGGACCAGCTCTTACGGGGGTGGCTCGGCATTCCCAGACAGGGTGCAGTGGGGCTGGGGTGTGCCACCAGCAGGGACACCCAGCCGGTCCCTCGACTTCTGCAATGACACCGGCTCCGGTTGCCCTCTGTGCCTGGGCACTTCGGGCCCCTGTCACTCCCCGGGAGTCTCATTTCTAGATGCCGCAGCCTGTTTGGGACCCAGAGTCCAGCAAAGCAGCAGCTTCTGCCCCTGCTCCCCACTATAAGTTTTGTTTCGTTTTTGTTCAGTAGGGATATTTATTACATTTCTGAGTCTATTAATTAAATTTTAAAGCACATATAATTGGGGTATTTGAAGTGGACAGGACAGCTTAAAAAGTGAGGGGAACCTGCGTGATTCAGTCAGTTAAGCATCTGACTTCAGCTCAGGTCATGGTCTTACAGGTTCGTGAGTTCGATCCCCGCGTCGGGCTCTGTGCTGACAGCTCAGAGCCTGGAGCCTACTTCGGATTCTGTGTCTCCCTCTCTCTCTGCCCCTCCCCTGCGCACACTCTGTCTCCCTCTCTCTCAAGAATAAATAAACATTAAAAAAAAAAAACAGGAAAAATGAACTCATAATGAATCTTGATCAGAAGTCCCTAAGTGATTTCACTTCCCGGAAGGAAGATCTCCCCAGCCTGGCCCCATGCCAGCCTCATATGCAGCGTCCACCCACAGACTCACCAGAAACTTTCCCAAATCCGTGGAGGGTGGGGTTAACGTGGAAAGAAAGCTCCCTGAAAAGCCCTGTGCTCTGATCACTGCGCCTTAAAAGGCATGAACATCCGTATCCTACCTACCCTCAGCCTCCAAGCCCAGTACACGGGATATATTAATAACTGTGGGCCCAGCACCGTGAGCTCGGGACATAAATCAAGGTGCAACGTCAGTGGGGGCTTTGGGCTCCGTCATTGCCACAGGCCAGAGCTCCTGCAGAGGCCCTTGGCTGCAGCACAAGGGTGTAGTCAGGCAACAAGATGTAAACTGTAAAGCTGAAGTCTGTTAGTACGGCCAACTCAAGGAGCTCCTCACTGTCTTTGGAAGCTGCACCCGTGCTCACTCCCCCAACCTGTGCTCACTCCCCACCACCCGTGTACACCCCCCACCTGCGTGCACTCCCCCCGCAACTTTGTACGCTCCCATCCTCCACCTGTGTCACTCCCCCGACTGTGTGCACCCCTCCCACCTGTGCTCACTCCTCCCGAGCTGTGCACACTCCCCCCATCTGTGTGCACCCCCCCACCTGTGCGAACTTCCCCCCTCCACCTGTGTGCACCCCTCCTCCCTCCACCTGTGCACACTCCCCCCCAACCTGTGCACTCCCCCTTACTTCTCTTTCACAAGCTCCCCACTTCCTCAGGGTGCTCTGCCTCCCATTCCTTCAGGGGGACACAGGGAACAGCACCCCCAACTTTATGTGCCCGTGGCTGCCAAAGCCGAATGTGGTCCTTTCAGGGCCACGCATATTCCAAAAGGCGCCTCTGTTCCAACCACAACTCTTCTGAATGGGAAGGATTGTAATCACTTGAAAGTGCAGTTGAGACACAGGACACTTGAGGACTTACAGGGTGGCAGGGAGAGGTGCTCTGGGGACAGGAGGCCCTTGCACCCGGCAGTGTAGGAATTACCTACTGTCCTGTGCATGGAGCTGGAGAGGTGGAATGGGACTGTCCCTGTCCTTCACTGCCTCCTCCCCAGAATTAGTGAGACTGAACTAAAACAGCTGGTGGGGGCTGGGCTCTACCCCAGAAGCAAGCCCCCAGCTGGTCCCCCCAGGCAGGAGCTCGGGGCAGGCGCCCCTACAGTGCCAGACTGGTCCACCCCCCTCCACTGTCCTCGCACTGCGACCCAAACAGTGCCTAGGTTTTATAAAATATGACTGGTTACAAAGTTTCCAAAATCTTTTTGGAAACTGGAAACCTTAAAGTTATACTAAGTTAAACGATGGATATTCATTAAATATCCAGACCATTTCTAAGATAAAATACTGAAACACTTATAAACATAGATTTATCTACTTTTGGCTTCTTATTACAGACAAAAGAGACAAAAGATATGTGAGTCTGTTGGCAAATACGTTCTACATTTGGGAGGGAACCTGTACCATGAGGGAGCATATGCCTGTAGAAATTATGAAGTGATGTCTTCACAAAGTTGTTAATCTACTGCAGAATGTGTGTGTAACAACTAGTTCACAACTGCTTGCTTCCTGGTGTTCACTAGATATTACAGTTACGAGGCTTAAAGATTCTAATCTACATAGGTAAGGGAAACTAAGAATAATAGGGTAAAGAAATAAACTCTGTACATAAAGTACACAGGAAAGTATTACGTGTTTTGGGTAAGAAAATGTATTTAACGAATGAAAATGTGTCCTTATTAAAAGAAAAGAGGAATTTTGTCCTAGTTTAGGGGTTATCTAAAAGCTATTTCAAAATTTAAAGAACAGGAGAATTGGGCACGTGAGTGGCTCAGTTGGTTAAGCATCCGACTTCAGCTCAGGTCATGATCCCACGGTTTGTGGGTTCAAGCCCCGAGTCAGGCTCTGTGCTGACAGCTCAGAGCCTGGAGCCTGCTTTGGATTCTGTGTCTCCCCCTCTTTCTACCCCTACCCTGCTTGGCTCTGTCTCTCTCTGCCTCTCAAAAATAAATAAAAATGTTAAAAAAAAAAAAAAAACAACACAGGAGAATAATACATAAAAAGAAAACAAGTATCAAAAGCTGGGGAAAAAAATAGAGTAACAGAGAAAATCTTATGTTGTGTGGAAACTGGCTAAAATTAAATGAATTGATTACAAGGGTTTTTTTTAAGAGCTTTAATATCAACAGTGTGCCTATGTAAAACTAGAATGTATTATTCTTCCTCTATTAAAAGGACAAAATTATCTTGGATTATTGTAAAAGACTGTTCTTTCCGTGTTGAATAATCTGCCTAGAAAATAAAGATTATGTGCCTTGTCAAAATAACCCCCTGCACTTCCTGGTGTCATAATCAGGTCTTTGATTACTTAAGAAAGTTGAATCTTCTCAATAGTAAAAGAACTAAAGGTTTTGTTTTGTTTTTCAAACCAGGTAACTTTCTGGTCTGCCCTTGACATTTTTAAACGGTCACTCTGGTTAAATAGATAACCAAGTATTATTTCACAGTGACCTCTGATCATATTTAATCAAGTTTTAAACCTTTGGACATTTTTGATAACTTCCAAAAGTCAAATTCTACATGAAGTCTTTTTGATCTAGAACCAATATTGGAATTTTTCCAGAGGGTCTCTGGAAAATATCAAGAATTTGGGAGTGATATTAAATTATAATTAGGCCCACTGGACATGTTGGATTCCAGGAGAAGCAGTGTCAAACAAAAGTGATGTTTAACCTTCTTTAAGTTGTATTTGTACAGGTGTATGTCACTAATACAAGTATTTCAGAAGTTGTATAAAATTTCTAGAAATTTATCAATGTTCTTACTGTATGTATAATCCATCATAATTCCAATGTTTACTTTTTTTTTCATGCTTATCGATTTGAGAGAGAGATAGAAAACAAGTAGGCGAGGAGCAGGGAGAGAGGGAGAAAGAGAATCCCAAGCAGGCTCCACACTGTCAGTGCAAAGCCTGACGCGGGGCTCAATCTCGTGAACCATGAGATAGGAGGCTTAATGGACTGAGCTACCCAGGGGCCCCTCCAACGTTTACTTTAAAATGCTGTGTGCCTCAGAAATAACCAAATTTCCTTGTCAATTCACTCATTTTAAAATGAGCTTTCAACACATCTTTACCCATGGTCATTTTTAAGTCTCTGTCATCCTCAGACAAGTTGCTGTCTCACTCTGATCCTTCTCCCAGAACACCTGTGATCCGCCGTAGCAAGGACACTCCACGGTGGCGTCCCTCAAGCCCTGAGACCCTGCCACGTGATTGCGCAAGGATTTCCAGAATAAGAGAAGGCTGATGCGGTCACAAAACCTCTAACCCAGAATCAAGCAAAACAAACAGTTAACTACATGGGTCTCAACAAACCGATGATGATGATAGTCATTTTTTAAACTTTTTGTTTGAAATATCACTGTCTCCTTTAAGATTTAAGGAAGCCCTTTTTTCTCCTTAAAAAAAGTTTTTTTTAATGTTTTATTTATTTTTGAGACAGAGAGACAGAGCATGAGCAGGGGAGGGGCAGAGTGAGAAGGAGACATAGAATCCGAAGCAGGTTCCAGGCTCTGAGCTGTCAGCACAGAGCCCAACCTAGGGGGCTCGAACTCACGAACCGTGAGATCGTGACCTGGGCCAAAGTTGAATGCTTAACTGACTGAGCCACCCAGGCGTCCCCTTTTTTCTCTTCTTAAGCTATCTATAACTTACAGTAATCTGATAAATTATCTTTGTAAACAGGAATTAAAACATTTATGCTTTTCTCCCTGCCTGATCCCTCTGGAATCTGTAAACTCTTATTGAGTGTTCTTATTTCCATGGCAATATAATTTAATTGTATACACACACACACACACACATATATATATGCAATGTATATAATATTTCTATATAATACATATATACATGCAAACTCATATGTTAAATAGTAATGCATTGTCCTTATAAGAAAATATAATTTAAAACATTGATTACCAAAGCCTTGACTGGAATGTCATACTGGAGAATAATATGCATATAGAATCAGATATGACCACTTTTAAGGAACTAAAGTCGACCTTATCTAACCAATAAAGCCCCCAAAACCAGCCTGGTACCTTGCTTACAGGGTTTCCAGCCTTACAAGTAAGTACATGTAAGTAAGGAGGCATATTTTCTGGCAGATTTTAGGAAACTTAAGATATGAGTGCCATGTGATATCACTTACATGTGGGATCTAAAAAATAAAACAAAGGCACAAACAAACAGAGTCTTAAAAATCAGAGAACTTGTGGCTGCCAGAGGCTGGGAGGGGATGGGTGAAATAAAGAGGATTAAGAGGTTAAAAACTTCCAGGCACAAAATAAGTAAGTGACAGAGTTGAAAAAGTACAGCATAGGGAATATAGCCAATATTACCGCGATAACGTTGTCTGGTGACCACACTTATGATGAGCAACGGGTAACGTCTACAACTGGGGAATCACTATGTTGTAGACCTGAAAATAACACCGTATGTTAATTATAATTCAATAAAAAAATTAATTAATAAGAATATATATTGGGGACCACAGAAGAGAGGAATTCACCCACATCTGTAGGTATTACAGGCAAAGAATGATGACAAGTCCTTGGCTTAGCTTCCCGGTCTAGAGAGACTTCAAAAGTCTAATCTGAGATTCTTTATTGAAAGTTCTGGTAAAGCAGACTTAAAAAGAGCCTATGTGACCAGTCAGTATTCTTGTTGCACTTACGTAAATTATCAGGCCAAGTGTAATGGGACTAGACTCACTTTACAAACACATTAATCCTACTGTGATCACATTTGACCGAAATGGGGGTGACTGTAGAGAGAATATTGTGTTTCAGTACAGAACTGCAACACATTCATTATCAGATCCTAGACCTAGTCATTGTCTTTGAGGTTCTGTTATCCACCTATAAACTAGGCTGGGCCCTGAATTTTTCAGTTTCCTCCAATAGCTGGCGACAACTCTCCAAACTAATGTTTCCAATTTTCTCCCACCCTTCTGACTTGGAATTGCTAAAAAGGAAAACTTCCCTTTCTTCCCAACGCCCTAGAAACTGAAGCTGGACAACTTGATACAAACCTCAGAGAAATCACTACACCGGTTCATGTATGGACAGCTTTTCTCGTCTGCTGCCGGGTGGGCCACTCAGGAACTTCACCAGAACACCCAATGCCATCACCGGTCACACCAACCACAAAGCAGGAATTCACTAGACTCACACCCACTCCACCATCTAAAGATGCTCCAAACCCAACATCCAGAAAAATCTCAACTGATCTCCCTCTAGACTAAAAAACAGAGTCTGGAGTTTGTCCTAATCATAAACTTTTCTCTCCTTAGAAATGCTTCTTGTTAAGTAGCTGACTGCCTGCACCACAGGGAGCCCTAGAAGAGATATGAATAGACGAAGGGTTCCTTGGGGCTGGAGGTGGGCACTGGGGAATAGGAAGAGATTGATAAGGGTGCAGGATTTCTTTTATGAGGTCATGAAAATATCCTAAAATCAGCTGTGGTGATATTTGCACATATCTGTGAATATACCAAAAATCACTGAATTACCACCTGAAATGCAGATTCCTGGGCCTCCGCCCCAAAACTATGCACACGAATGTTGGTGGGGTGCGGGAGAGTTCAGGGTTTGGTGAGAAATGTCACCAGATGTCACCAAATGTCAGGGTTTGGTGAGGATTGTCCACACCCTCCCTCGAAGTTGTACCTTGCTTTCTGCGTTCAACAGAAGTTCTGCTCTGTGGTTTTATTACGAATATTGGTTTTTGTGGAAGAAAAAGCGAATATGGACAAGCACGCTGTCATATGTCCTAGCTCGCCCACCCGGAGCAGCCGTGGGGGCCTCAAGTCCACACCCAACTCCACTACTCACGCAGCACAACTGCATTCCGGGCACTGCAGAAACTACTGGAAAATCCTGCAGATCTCACCTCCATCAGGTGGAGACGATGAGCATCTAGCACACCTGAAGTGGCTCATCTCAAGGGCCACCCGGGCATCTGCCCTGCCCACCTGGCACACCGGCACGGCACACGCTCTCCTTGGACAAACGCAGTCCGGCACCCTGTCCTCTAGACTCCGGGTGTCGGAGGATCTACTCACCATCGTTCCTAGTTTGGGATCCTTTGGGCTGGAGTTCCGCAGCCTCTAGAAATTCCCCTGGACCTCAAAGGAAAGGGGAAAAGAAGGTCTTATCAAGGCCCTCAGCTGCCCAAACTAGAGATCTCTCTGTAAACTGCCTGGCTGTACTCCCACCGCCACCCCCACAAAAGACAAGGCTGGCACAGTGGACCGATTCACGTTTGGAAAACAAAGGTGCTTCAGAGATATTCATTCAGTCTGAAGGCAGAGGAAGGAACAAGGCATCTCATGTGCACATATAAAGGGATGAAGTAGGGGCCCAGAAGTCATCTGACGTTCCTGAAGGCCATCAGGGCAGCTCAGGCAGTGTGACAAAACAGGTGCTTCACCGCGTACGTGTGGAGGGGCTGACCTGTGAGCAGGAGCAAGTGCGTGTGCCCAAGGCCAGCAGAGCTGACACAGAGGCAGGGAACACATCCTACGACGTTGGGCAGGTATGGGAGCCCCTGCTCTGTCATCACGGGCCCTCAGGAGGAATGTTACGTATGAGCTAGACCAGCATCGCAGGCCCCGAGGTAGCCTGCTCGGGCTGTCACAAGGAGGTTCCATAGGCCAGTGAATGCAACAAGAGAAACCTGTTCTCCCCCAGTTCCAGAGGCTGGGAGTCCAAGATCAAGGTGTGGGCACAGTTGGTTCCTTCTAAGGGCTGGAAGGGAGAAAATCTTCCCGGCCTCTCAGCTTCTGCTCCTTGCTGGTGGCTGGTGTTCCGCATCTTGCAAACACATCACCCAATCTCTGCCCTTACCTGCACATGCCCTTCTCCCTGTGTGCGTGTCTGTGTTCAAATGTCCCTCTTTCATAAGGTCATCAGTCCCATGGGATTAGGGCCCGCCTACTCCAGTATGGCCTTGTCATAATTAATTGCATCTGTGAAGACCCTATTTCCTAATAAGGTCAAGTTCTGAGGTAATGGGAATTAGGACTCCACTGTAAGAATTTTGCAGGGGGACACAATTCAATCGCTAACAGGCTATGTCTCCAAACCAGCTCAAGAGATCTTTCTTTTTATGTTTTTAATGTTTATTTATTTTTGAGAGAGAGAGACAGAGCGTGAGCAAGGGAGGGGCAAAGAGAAAGGGAGACACGGAATCCAAAGCAGGCTCCAGGCTCTGAGCTGTCAGCACAGAGCCTAATACGGGGCTCACATTCACGGACCGTGAGATCATGACCTGAGTCGAAGTCGGACGCTTAACCGACTGAGCCACCCAGGCGCCCTGAGAAATCTTTCCAAACACACCAGACTGTGAATCCAAATCTCCAAGGGTTGTCCTGGTCAAGGTTGGTCCCTGATCTCTCCCCACGCATGGTTGGGGCCACAGGACCATCTGCACCACACATCTGGCTCAACGTCCACACTGTTCCCTTTCAAGCAGGCTTTGGCCATGACCATCTGTTACTCCAAGGAACTTCTTTCTTACTAAATAACTGTTCAAGCTGCACATTGAAGCAGCCTGTCCACCAAGGCCATTTCAAACACAGGTCAGTGGAATTCTGCAAACCATCTTTCTATGCATCACTCCATATAGGGGCTGTTGTCTTACGACAGATTGACAGGTTCTCCTAGACGCAGGTGATTTATGATGCTGACTGTGAACCTGGTCACGGACGGTACCAGGCTCCACTGACTGTCCGAGTCGGCCCACAGTCATGTGTTGATGGGAAACGGTGCAAAGGAAAAGAAAGGAAGGCGTGAACAACGTTGGATGAGGCTTGCTTCCTGATCCCCACACAGCAGGCTCCCTGAAGCCGCCGGGACTGATGCAGATGTTAAATAAAGTCCCCTCAGAAAACTGAGTTAACAAAGTGTGCCCCACGGATCCTTCCTCTATCTGATGCCACGCAGTCTATTTTTCTGATTTCCTTGGGACAAATGTGATGGCACGCCTACGGAGTGACGGGAATTTCAGCAGGCACATTTCCTGGCCCTGGTGCAGTTACAAGTGGCCACGTGACCCCTCCCGAGAGTCAGAGGCACGTGGAAGGAACACGGGCGAACTCTGGATTGTGCCTGAAAGCCCAGGCTGAACTACGGGGGGCACCGGAGCAGCCACCAGGGGCCGTGACGGGACAGAGCAGCAGGAAGCGGGCCCCCAGTGACAGAAGAGCTGCCAGCAGCCCGGCCTGCCCGCGCAGACCTTACGAGGACAAACGTGTACACGGTCGTCGTGGCGAAGCCTCCGGTCCCAGTTGCCCGGCCTATGTCCTCACTAATACACGTGGTAAGGATTCTGACACGTCTGTCATCTTCTCCTGACACTGTTACCGCAAGGAACGGGCAGACTGAACTTGACCTTCCCTCCGTGACGCGGAGACGCTCCAGTCCCTTTAGGTTCAGGTCTGAGGAGCTCCTCTCAGCTCGTGGCCTTCCGGGTCAAGGATGTGGCCCTGTAAGTGCTAGCTTTTTCTACGGGAGACCAGCCAGGCGGTTGTGTTTTTGTTGGTGGAGTAAGACAGTACGGACAAGCTTTGGATTTCTGCAGTTCGGAGGCCTCCCCAGATGCAGAACAACTTCTGGAATGCTCACTGATGAACGCCATCCCCTCCGCACCACATGGGGCTCTACCCCCCGACTAGAAACCAGAGCTAAAGCGCAAAGGCCCGGAGCGAGGTGGCTCAGAGGGCCGAGCCGCACAAGTGTCCACGGTGAGTGAGTGGCCTCAGAGGCTGTCCTCGGACGAGCTTCGCAGAGGGGTATGGGTGGGCCAGGGGAAGATGAACAGGGGGTGACCCGGACCCGAGGGCTCTGCGGAGGAGAACCCAAGGAGTGAGGGTGAGAGAGGCCGCGGGGCTCAACGAACCACATCTGGTGTCACCAGTCCGCTCTCCTCGTGTGGGTGGGCGAGGAGCCCCTCCCCCCACCATGAGCCCACATAGCCACCCACACCCCCTGCAGAGGACGGCGTGCTCTGCGAGTGAGGGCAGGGGCAGGGACTCTCCCAGATGCTTCGTTTTTACTTTTTATTTAGCAGCACATACTGAGAACAACAAATCATTCCACTTAGGCTTAGGTTTTGAGGAATCATAATGAAGAGAAGACAGGAAACACTAGTCACGGTTTAAGGTCTCGAGAAAGGACGGAACCGCACAACAGTGAGGGATCAGAAAGGGTGGCCCCCCGATTAATATCCTGAGTGCGTACGAGCCTGAGTCAGGAAGCAGAGATGGGACAGAAAGCACCCAGACCTCTGTTCAGCCCGACTGGATGCCAACCAGAACCTCCCGCAGAACGGGTGCTTTCAGATCTTGGCTATTTTCCAGAGACCCTCACGCTGACCTCCTCTGAGAACTCAGCTGTCATCCAGTCTGTTACTGACAAGAGGGAAAGGAGAGAGATGGGCTTTGCTCTCCTCAGCGATCAGAAGAGAGCACGGGGCGGGGGCAGACAGCAGGACTCCTCCGGCAGTGCTCCGGGGAAGACGGGCCGTCTCACTTCTCCAGCTGAGACACCTCATACAGGTACGCAGCCAGCATCTTGGTTCCTTCTATGTAGTTAAGCCTAACGGAGAAGAACAAGCCATCGTGTCGGCTGGTGTCCAGAGGTCCAGGCGCGCACACGGCATTTTCTGGGACGCCCACCGTCCCGCCCTGGCTTTTAGTTCCGCTGGCCTCTAGAACCTGGTTCTTGAGTGCAGGGTCCAGTCCAACCGCTCCTCTAGGGACCAGTCCTGGCTCGGCCTCACAGAGCATGGGGGCCGCACCCAGGACTTGATAAGAAAAGCCTCACTTTGATCACAGCCCCTCCTTTTGTGTGTTGGATAAGAGGCTTCCAACTTGTGCCCTGACACCCAGGTCTCTGGCCCCTCCTTCTGCCCTCCAAGCAGGGTCTCGCCTCTGCTTTCGCCCCTGACTAGCCCACCCCCGTTACCCCGAAATGCCCACGGGTCATCCCTGCCTGGAGCACTCCTCACTGCCGCTAACCCAGAGACCACCTTCCATCCCTGTTGGTGAAAAGAGCCCCCGGCACGTCTGCATAAGCCAGGAACACATAAAAGGGGCTCAGGAGCACAGCTGGCAACGACACCGGGATTTTCCAAACAGGAAAAGGGCGGAGGTTCTTTAGGAGCCAGAGATGAAGTCCTGAGATCAACACACACCACTGGCTGAGCCTCCTGGGGAAGACCCACCACCTCCAGGAGCAACCGCCTCTCCCCCGAACTGTTCACTCCCCTGCAGGCGGGGAGCCATAGACACCGCCCCCTCCCGCTCTGCTACAGGACAGGAGGAGGCGGGGAGCGAGAAGGCAGCCATGAGGACACGAACCCAGGTTCAGGACGAGGACCCAGAGCCTCACCTGTTGAGTTTCTCGTTCTGGGAGTGGGCGCCATCATCGGCTGAGCCCACAGGCAGCAGCATAACATTCTTCCCTGTGGCTTCCTGAAAGGTCAAAGTCACGGGAATACTGCCACCTTCCCTGGTCAAGTCCGGCTCGACACCAAACACTGGGGGAGAACAGAAGGAGAGATGGTGAGGCTGGGCGCCCACCGCAGATGCAGGGTCCGGACCCTGTGTGCAGCCTGCAGCCGGCCGCCCCGCTCTCAAGGTCGACTGGTGGCAGGGCCCTGCCCACACACGGCCTCCCCTCGGGGCCCTTGCTTGCGTCCCCAGAGAGAAGTCTGACCTGTTTTCAGGGCTCTTCTCCCAGCCATGTAATGAGGGTGATTGAAGTCCGACACCCAGGGTTTCCCACCGTGGCCCATGTACACCTTGAACTTGTTGGGGCTGTGCAGTTCAGCAAATTTCTTCGTCAGGTAGCTCGTAACCTGAACCACAAATGAGAGACACAATGTATTATTAGCCTGGCGTCTGATCCGGTGCTAGAGATTTACTCTACAGTGGTCCACAGCGAGTCTACGATGGGCCGATGACAAGCCTACAGAGGTCCACAGATAGTCTACATAAGCCTAGCACACATCTACAGTGCTAGAGCCTGCAGACTCTACTGGTCTACGAAGAGCCTCCGTGGGTCTCATTTTCTGCTGCTAAATGCTGAGCATAACTGTGATAACAAAAAATGGATTTTATCAAGAAACATAACCCAGCCATTTGAAGGTAAAAGGTAAGCTTTAATTTCAAGCAATTCACCCTTTACATAGATGTTCCCACATGATAACACTTCAATCAAGGCTTTACGAAGTCTCTTGGTTTGCTTTATGATAATAATCACATCTAGACCAAAAGTGGAGACCGCGGAACACCCGATGGCAATCTCAGTCCTCAGTTACCTGCAGGAAATCTTCCTGGATGAGGTGGGGCCACTACTCCCGAAATCTGCCCCCCTCTGGAATTCTCCCCTTCCAGAATCTTGCCCTTCCGCTCCTCACCACAGCCCAGACACAGCTCCTGCGGATTCCTCACCCAACATACTCGGCCCAGTCAGCATCGGATCTGAAGCCTTAGGATGAGGTCAGAGGTCAGGTTTTAGCATGCCTCAGCAGTGACAAAGGTCACATGTGATGCTTTTTATATGGCCTTTAATCTTTCATCAGTTTCTGAACTGCTTATTCAGTAATTACAGAGTTGGCAAGAGTCAAGAAGCAGGAAGTGTGGGTCTGGAGTTTGTATCTTTAGCTGCTCAGCACCCTACTGGGAATCTTCACCCCCGGAGTCTCCGCGGAGACAGAAGCCCCCCTCCCGGCGTCCCAGCTCCCTCACATGCCTGCTCGCTCACAACTTCAGGAGTCATGTTCGGCACGAGCCTGATGGAGAACTTGCCCACCACTTTCCTAGGGATCACAGTCTTGGCCCCCGACCCAGAAAAGGCGCCTTCAATCCCGTGGAGGGAGAGGGACGGGTACCGCCATCTGTGCATCAGGATGTCTTTCTGCAAAAACAGCAAAGTGGGGCAGGTGACAGCACTGCCTACTTACGAAGGAAACGCCAATGTCATCTGGAAGTCGCCCGTAGTCACCGGCCAGCCTGGGGTGGGCACAATCATAGGCGGGAGGTACAGACCTAGAGGGCTGACGGATGAGCCCACCCCAGTGCGCTCTGGTACCTGCTGTGACACAGCACAAGGGAACTGTGCCACTCTGAACGGCCTCGAGGGTGGCATCTCCATGCCTCCTCGTGGCTCTGTGCTGCCGCAGACTAGAAGAGCCACGGGGTTCCCGCCAGACTCGCAGAATTCAGGGGTAAGCCATAGTCCCACAGACATCAGAAGCATCAGGAACGGGGAGAAAGAGGGCAGCACGACGCAGGCCATCTGTGAGCCCTGAGGCCCTGGGCCCACAGGGCACAGAATGCAGCCGTGGTTCCTACTGGAGAGGAAAGCCAGGACCGTCCACTGTCTCCTGGGCCCAGTGACAACAGACAAACATCGTCCATCTGCCAAGGGGACTGGCACAAAGCAGCCCCCGTCTCCCAAACGTATGACGGGTACCACAGACACGCAGCCACCTGAACAAGCACCTGGCAGAGAGGAACCTGGCAGGGTCCCCGGGACTCCTCAGTGACGGCCACCTAATGCGTGGACTTCCTGTCTGTGACCAGGTGATACCTGGCCCTAAGGCAGACCGCTTCCGTAAACACAGACCCTAACCGGAAGGCGGCAGGAGGAAACAGAAATCTGCTCAGAGCCCCACTTTTCCAGGCTCGCCCCCCCCGCCCAGACTAATGTCTCCTGGCCTCAGGACCCAACCGCCAGCTGCCCCGCCTCCGCTCCGACCCACTGACTCTGGGGTGCCTGTGCCCAAGGGGCCTCTGCACCCTTCCCGTCCCCACGACACCAGCTGCAGGCTCCCCCCCTGCAGCAGCACGACTGGTCTCCCCACCCCACGGCCCCAGCTCCAAACCCGTAGAGCCTCTGCCACGGTCTGCCCTCAAGTGAGGTCTGATCAGCCCGTCCCTCTGCCCAAAACCACCGCGTCCGTCAATTTCCCGGAGAGCACGTGAGCTCCTCAGCACATCACAGGCCTGCTCGCCCAGCCTTCTCCGTCCTCCTCTGGCCAGCCCTCCCCCCAGAGAGCTTGCCTCGCCCGTGCCCTGCTCTGCCGCTCACCCCTCGGGCCTCACCCCTCCCAGGCGCACCGCACTGCAGACCTCGGAGTGGCCTCCACACCCTTTCACGCTCCCTCGCCCATCTGTCTCCTGGAGAGGTGAAACTCATGGGCTGAGCCTGGCCACACTCCTCGTGCAACCCGGGATCTGTTGCTGCAGTCCAACTCACGTTGGCTAAACCAGACGTACCCTGACTAAGAAGAAGAAATACGGTAACACGGTTTTCTCCTAAGAGTTAAGTGACCATCCTGTGCAAACGGTTTCCACCATGGCACCCGGCTATCAGGTATGCCTTGGGTCATCCCTGGGCCCAGAGGTAAAAATTATCCAACAAATGCAAATAAGGCAAAAGCCCTGCCATATGTGTTCTCCGTGCACATTCTCTAGCTCCTAAGTCATCAAAAGCCATCGTGTGACTTTTTTAAAAACCTCCTAATTCCAAGCCCAAAAATGTGCCGCTTTCCAGCATCTGCACCAACCGAGGGTTCCAGGACACAAGGACCTGTCCAGGTCTTTGCCAGCACCTCGGGCTCCTTCCCACCGGGGTCCCCTGGGCAGGGCATGTCGGGAGGCCTTGCGGACGGATGGGCTGAGGCGGCGGGGGGTGGGGGGCAGCACCTTGCACCCGTGCAGCAGAGTCTCTGCCCCCACGTCCCTGGTGTACTCGTCCAGGTCAAAGTCTATCTTGTCGTAGAGTGCCAGCTCCTCCTCGGTCACGGGGGCCACCGCCTCACTGATGCCTGGGATGAGGATCTTTCCCTTCTTGTCCATCAGAGAGCCTGGAAGGGCACACAGAGGAGGAGCGCTTGGCGGGCAGGCAGGCAGCTCCCACAGGGCGGTGCTCGCCGCGGGAGCCTGTCCGCCCAGCCACGGGCCGAGGAGGACCGTCTTCCGGGCACGTATGAGGGAGCACTCAAGCACCATCTAGGCACGTGTGATCATCGATAGTTTAAATAGCTCAACAACGCAGTGAGGTGAGCAGCATCACCTTCCCATTTTAACGCAAGGACACCGAGACGCCGAAGGGCAGGTGACGCGTCCACAGTCACAGACCAGGATACACACGGAGCAGACTGCCTCCAGCAGGCTCCCTGTAAAAGCCACTACGCTAGCCAACAGTTCTTTTTTAATACATGTTCCACAAGAAACTAGCTGCTCCCAAGCTAAGGAGGAAGACAAGCAGGGGCGCCTGGGTGGCTCAGGCGGTTGAACGTCCGACTCTGGGCTTCAGCTCAGGTCTGATCTCATGGTTTGTGAGGTCGAGCCCCACGTTAGGCTCTGCGCTGACAGCTCAGAACCTGTTTAGGATTCTCCCTCTCTCCCCTTCTCCCTCCACCCCTCCCCTGCTCGTGCTCTGTCTCTCCCTCTCCAAATAAATTTAAAAACTTAAAAAAAAATTTATATAAAAAAGGAGGAGGAAGACAAGTAGAACAGAGTAGACTCTAGTCTCAGGAAGGAGACGCTGACAGGGAAGGAGACAGAACTTAACCGAATCATGGGTGAGGCAAAGCCACATCCAGCCTCAAACTGGGCTGGGCCCCGCTCCCACAGAGCTGAGCGCACAGGAGCCCTCGCTGGGCCGCTAAGATATAAAACACGCTGAGGGGGTGCCCTCCGAGGGGCGGGAAACACAGCCGTGTCCAGCGGAAGGATGGTCAAGTGATCCTAAGGGACGGCTCCCACAGGGCCTGGCGAAGCCAGGGTCTGCCCCAGTCGGGTCTCAGGGGCCAGGCAGGCAACACTCGAGGGGGTCAAGGGAGACAGGGGCAGAAATGAAGCGTGTCCATGTTTTAAAGGAACAGGGAGCAGCGGGAGGGAGCAAGAGGGAAAGAGAGGAAAGTGGACCATAAAGGGTGGTGACAAGCACCAAATGCTGGGGACAGCCTGGAAACAAGGCCCCTCCAACTTCTCTCCCACGTCAGCAGGGAGTGGCGGGAAGCGTGCTCACCCATCAGCAAGATGAGATCTGTCATGGCCTCGTGCACCGAGCCTCCGTACACGCCAGAATGCAGGTCTCTGTCGCTGCACTCCACCTGCACGGACACAAGAGACCCCTCCACTTGCGGCTTGGTGGGAGCTCATCCTCAGCACGCGACAGTCACGAGACCCGACAGTTTTCAAGACTGCGATCTGCTCCCTCCAGGAGCAAAGCAAGGCATTTCCCAAATGACAACACTCCGGCAGCGGGACGAGACGGCGCCCCGGGCCACGTTGGCCACGGCTGGGGGGAGCGCCGCCGGCCAGCTCCCTGAGCACCCAGAGCCCTCTCCCGAGGCTTCGCAGGGACCCCGCGCCTTTCTGCTGACAGGGAACACCAACACGAACAGCAGCGGCAAGGACCTTGAGCCTGAGGACCCGGGACCAGACCCCGCCCGCCGCACCCCCATCCCCCCCACTAACGTGCGGGCAGGGGCAGCTTTCAGGCCTCGCCAGGCCCGCGCCTCCACACCTGTAAAGCGGTGAGGTGGGGGCATCTGGCTGTCGGCCAGAGGGTTCTTGCTCCGGCCACCCGGGAAGCAGCCTGGGGAGACCAAGCGCTCAGGGCAGCAGTGATGGCCGCTCTGGCATCTTCGGCCCACAAAACACTCCCTCACGGGAACCAGTTCACCCCGCGTGCCACGCACCTCATCCGCGGATGGGACCCGGGCTCAGCTGCCCGCCCCGCCCCTGCGCCCGGCGGCTTCGGCGGCTTCGATGTCTAGTGAAACGACCCAGTTCCCTCAGGACCTCCGTTCCAGGCAGGGCCTGAGGGGACATCTTGACTTTTCAAAGTCTTTGAAAAATGCTTTGCACGAGCCAATCTTCCTAAACGAGCTACCAGTTATCTTTCCTCGACTGCTCCGAGGCGATCCTGCAAACACCCCCTAGCTGCAAGTTGGGTGAAACTGACTTCTGAGTGCCGTCCGCGCCCGGAGAAGCGCCCAGTCGCGTCACGTTAACCACTAGACGCCGAGAAGGCTCTGTGCTCCTCCATCACGCGCATGGCTCCCTTCCTGGGACCCACGCACCGGGGGCTTCGCAAGGGCAAGGGGGCCTACGGGTTGGGAAGAAACACCACAAACACGTAGAGCTCTACACGATACCTCAATGAAAAAGTAGCAAATGCCCCTGAGACCGTATGTGATGCACGGCTTCTTCTTTCCCAGCCAGTAGTTGTCAGAAATGCACACGTAGTCCACGTCTTTAAAGAATGTGTCCTTCCGCGAAAATATCAGCTCATCCAGGCCTTCCGAGCCCGACTCCTCCATGCCCTCTAGACAGAACCGGACGTTAACCGGGATCTCCTGTGGACGGGAAAACGAGCACTGGGAGGCATTCAGCTCTCAGGCGCTGTTTCTTCTTAGACACAAAAGACCGAAGTCACCGAAAGCTTTGCAATCACAAATCTCAAATACTCAACCTCCCCCAGACCCACCACTCGGGCAGGCTGTGTGTGCCCTGCAGCCACCCTCCGCCCTCAGGTGCCGGGCTGTCAGGGGACAAGCACGGACCCAGCCACCCCCACACGGAGGACTCCTTCCGAGGATGCCACAGTGCGACCACAGTTCCTATTCCCGGGGACGTCTGCGCTCACCCAGCGTGAATCAGGCGCCTCCAGGGAAGCCTGAGCTGCTCTCTCTACGACACAGGCCGTGACACAGAGAAAACCAGCCTCCACGGCGTCAGTCACCAGTCACCACCCGCGCACTGTTCCCATTCACAGGTGCTCCGCACTAGGACCCCCACTCTCCACACGCTGACAGGCCCTTTCCCCGAAGAGCCGACGGTAACCGTAAGACGTTGCCTCCCTGACGCCTGCTCTACAGTTTTCCAGGTCTCCCCAGCGCCGTGCAGTGAGGAAGGCGGCCCTTCCACAGATGGGAAAATGAAGCGGCCTCCAAGCAACGCGACCCGCCAAAGGTCACACAGGCTACAAAACGGCAGAGCCCCACGTGGATGCAAATCCGTGGAGTCCTGGTTCCGAACTGCCCCCAAACAGCACTCTGCACCAGCTACCTCGCTTCCCCTGCTTCTGTCTCTCAAACGAAATCTTTCCTGGGACGTTGGCAGGTGGAACGCGTGTTAAGTGGCGCTGCTCCGGCGGCCGCACACAGCCACGCTCCCCGCGGTCACCCCCAGATCCCGAAGGACCCGGGAGGAAGGAGAGCCTTTCCAGTCCCTGAGCCCAGCCAGTCAGAGGCTCTGGGCCTCAGCTCCCTCCTGTGCAAAATGACACCTTGGACCAGGGAGTCCCAGACCCTTCCCAGATGTACCATTCTACCCTCTGACAAAAATGCTTGTCTCATTGTTCTCGTTTTATCATGACACGGGATAAACCACGCCGCAAAAACGCTCTATACACACTGATCGAGATTAGGTTAAAAATAGTTGAAAAGATCAAAAAGTAACAAAACAAAAAACTTTGGACAGCTGAGATTCTAGGACCTTTTTCCTCTCTACTTTTCTAAACTTTAGACAAGGAGAAGGTATTTCACAGTTAAGGAAATATATTTCAAAAGCTAAAAATTTCTCAGGAAGATAAAAACCACCCTGAGAGAGACAGGGGTTGCCCACGACCACGGAGCCCAAGTCACGGCCCGTCGGTGAGCCCTCTCAGAGATGGAACCTATAGCTGAAAACTCAAAGTTCAGGTGCTGGCTGGATTCCTGCTGAGTCATCAGGAGTATGACCTCTGAACAACTGTAAAACCATTAACAATTCCTAAAGCTGGAAAACAACCTATAATCTCAAATCTGATCCAACTGCTGATGCGGTCTTGGGGAACCTTGCTTTCTCCGATCCCGGTGACCTTCGATCTTCACAGGCGGTTCTAGAAACAGCCCTGCTTTGTACCGCTCTGACGGAGCCAGTGAGACATGGCTCAAGTACCTGATTCGTTTTCTGGAAGGCTTCCAGGGCATTCAGCCAGCCGGCCACCGGCCCCTTATCATCGGTTGCGCCTCTCCCATACAATTTGCCTAGAACAGCAATCAGCAAATTCAGTGACAATCACAATGAAATAGAAAAGAAAGTGCATTTCTGGAGCTCATCTGATACCATCTTCGCGCACCACACGCAGCCCCTCTTCAAACCAGGCGCCCTGTTTTCGTTCTATCAAAAGCCCCACGTCTCCATCCGAAATTAGATTAGGATTCGCTATGATCTAAGAGCAAGCCACGTGGACGCCCCCACGCTCCCCTCCCCTTCTTCCGCAGACACAGCAGTTAGTGCTCACGTTCCTCCTGACCCGGGGCGTGGACTGCAGGCCCAGCCCCAGGAGGTCACTACCAGCCGGCCAGCTACTTAAAATCTACTTCCACGACCACTGGGCAGCAGTAAGGGTAGGCAAAGTGGTCATATGTAGGACCCACGGTGCACCATCATCGAGAGAGAGCTGTCTCCCTCAACCTCATTTGGTAAAGGAAGGAACATGTTTACTCTTCACTTCTCCGGGCCATCACTTGGAAAACCAGAGGACACAGTATTGCCTCTCCTCTGTGAAATCAGTCACAGGACCCCCCCCCCCCCCCCCCGCTGCACACTCGCTCCTGGGACCCCTTACAGAGGGAGGTGGCTGGGCTGGGCACTGCCTGCCACCACGGACACTGGGGAATCAAGCTCAGACCCTCCTCCTGCCCCTGTCACACGGTGTGGAGCTCGGCACAGGGAGACCAGGACAGAGGAAGGACGGCAGCCCAGCGAGGGCGGGCTGAGGCTCAGCCCCTCTCTGGCCTGTTCTGTGGTGAGCAGTCAGTTCTCTGACTTCCTCATCCTCGGCTTGCTTTTAATGTTGGACACATTCAACGTGACCACCCCGAAGCGGCGTGAGGCTTCAAGCCATCACCACCCTGGGAATTTCTTTTTATCAACTAAACCGGCTTTTCGCAACAGCAGCAGAGCCCTCCTGAAAAGCATCCTTGTTCCCGCGACAAGCACTGACTGCATCACTCCGACGAGCCAGAATGCGCTGGACAGAGGTGCACGGAGGCGCCGTGCTCCCTCCCTCCAGGCCCCGGCCCCGACGAGGCGACACAGGTCACCACCAGCTGACCACAAGGTGAAGAGCTGGTGCAGCTTCACCCACGCCCGGGACTCCGCCGAGGACACCACTCTGTGTGTCAGAACCGGGGACAGGCTGAGTGGGAGGCCTCACACACCAGCGCCGATGCACAAGCAGGTGTCCCTGTGGCGCAGGTGAGGAGCCATGAGGGCGAGACGGGGCGGGGAGGCCGAAGAGCCACGGAGTCTCCCGAGAGGTGTCGGGACAGACACATCATGCTTCGGTCATCACGTGGCAGGAAGAAGAGGGGGGCAGGACCCACAACGTCAACAAGCCACGGGAGAGCGTTCAACAGGGGAAGAGCGGTGGCCAGGGAGAAGGCCCAGCAGGCACCGGGGCGTGTGCAAGCAGGGGGGGGGACTGGCCAGGTTTCTGGTGCGTGTGGCGGGGGAGACGGTGACAGAGGAAACAAGGGGGAAGGGCAGGCCGGAGAGCAAAGACACGGACTTGTGTATCGGACAGTGGCAAGCGGAACGGCCCGCAGACGTGTGGGTCTGACGCTCGAGAGAAGCCGAACAGCAAGTCACAACTGCACGGCGACAGCGACGGCCATGCGGAACTGGGTCTCCTCAGAGATGCTGCTCTAAGTGAAAAGGTTCTTCAAGTGTGCACAGTAATGAACACGGCTGACACTGAGCCGGGGAAAGGTCTGAACAGAAACTAAATGCATCCAGTGAGAAGGGCTCTGATGAAAGATGGTCTGGACTTTGCCCCAGGGGGCCGGGTACAAATGAAGGGGCTTTTTCCTCTGGCCAGAGATGGCCAAGTATGGAGACAGGGAAGCTCAGGAATGAGTGCACGAAGAACCTTTATACCGGACAGGGACAGAAAGAAAGAGGCCGGCCTGAGGTGGGTCCTCAGTAAAGACGGTCAAGTGCCTGTGGGCACGTGGCCGGGGCGGCACCCACTGACTATTACTGAGTGACTGTTATGTCCCTCGCCACGGGAGGCAGGGCTTGGGCAAAGACCAGTGCTTCCCTACTGTCCCAGCGCACGGCTGCTGAAACACACCCGGGAAGCATCCGCATGCCGGGTTAGGTATCAGACTGCAGGTTTTTGAGGGCTGCAAGCCTGAATTCAGAACACGTTTTCTGAGAAAATATCAGCAAGGGAAGAAGTCCGACAGACCCCAGGCTACAAATACTCCTCTCCACGAGGACAGGTAAGCTTTCTGATGTTTCAATGACTGGTGCACATGTGTGAAACTTCCGGAACCCAATTGCTAGGTGATGTGAACACAACTTGCTCTGGAAAGAAAACAAGTTATCTTTCTGAGGCAAGAGAGTAGAGAGGCTTCTCCAGATGCTTCCCCTGCTAGAGGAAAGTGTCCCTCACCGTCGCGTTCCACCAGGGTGAAGGGTTCGCTATCCCAGCCGTCCTCGAGGGCTGCCGGCTGCACGTCCAGATGTCCGTAAATACACACGGTTTTCTTCCGGGGGTCGGAGCCCAGCTTGCCGAGTAAAATGGGAGGAAGTGGTATCTCGGACCCATCAGGGAGCTAAGAGACGAGAAGGAAGCAACAGAGGACAGCCATTGTTTCAAAAATTCGGTGCTTATGGGAGATACCATTAAAGTACCTTGAGAATTTTTATCTGTTCTTATCAACCTTCATTATAGAGTTTAAGAACACATTGTTCAATTGCATCAGTTAAAAACAAATTACTTTCCCATAATCCACAGCACTTAGGCCACATAATGTTTACCAACCGCAGGGAGTTTGGTGAATTTTTCAAAGCTGACTTTTTTAAACGTCTATATTGACAAAACATATTATGAAGGCCATGCTTGGGATACAACTTTGCTCATTATTTTCCAAAATAATGGATGAAAACTACTACCATCTTCAAGCAGGAGACAGGTTTGAAATTCCGCACGTGGGTCACAGTTATGCACAGGAAAGGATGCAGACTAGGACAGAAGGGAACGGAATTCACAGCAAGTCATATTACGTGGGCAGTGGGAGCTGGAGCCCCCTCTCAGCTCCCTCCCAAGCCTAATCGGTGTCCCACAGCCTCGCAAGAACGGGGGACAGGGTATCAGTCACGGCACTAAGTGGACACGTCCCTTGGGGACCATGCCAGGCTGCTGGAATTCTTGTACGATTTGTCTTTTTGTCTTTCCAGTGCACTCTGCTCATAAATACTCAACTCTCAACTCGTAACTCTTGGCGACCCTGCAGTACCCATGCGCAGCCTGGGAACCAAGGTCACTTACCCACATGAACCGCCCCCAGGGCAGGGTTCACGCACCAGTACGGAAGGACAGCCACAGCCATGAGAGGCAAAGAATCGTTCCTCAGACTCACCACCCTGGTCACACGTGACGTGTGACACTAGTTGCATCCGGCCCTCAGCTGGCCTCAGAAAAATAATGACTTTCAAATGACAAATTTTCTCTAAATAAATTTCTACTCAGTATAGCTGAAATGCTCAATAGTTTACCATTCTCAAGGATGCCATTTGGGCCCATAGATAAATTTATACCGAAATTCATGTTGCAAGTTGCAAACTCTGTTGGGATGTCCCTAACTTCCCAGAACGTGAAAGAATAAAGTCTGGCTGAGAAACACAGTCCAGGGTTTACGGGGATACCATGTTATCCTCTACCAGAGAACCTGCCTGGGCAGAAGCCTTCGACAAGGACCGCACGTGTCTCCCCACTCCTGCCCCAGCCCCACAGCCACCACGTGGGTCCAGCTCCCAGCCCTCAGGCTCACCGCACCGGCACCCAGCGGGTCGCATTCCGTCCTGTGCGCTTTGTTCACTTCTTCCCTCACGCCACTTCTTGCTCAGGGACCATGACTGTTCCATTTCCTGAGCACTTCTGCCTGGAGGTCAGGCCCTCGGTGACCAGGTCCCCCACAGCTACCGGCCAGGCACCCTTCCCATCCTACCGCCCAGGCAGCAGACGGGCCCGACATGACGGGGCCTGAGCCAGCCTCAGCAGTGAGCCCCATGCCAAAGAGCCCCACATCGGCCCTTCCCACCGTCCGTGCCTGCCCTCAAGCCTCACCCGCCAGGGACCCGTGCACTGAGGTCTGGCACTAGGACCCGGGCTCCCTCCAAACGTCACCTCTCCCCCAGAAGCCTGGGGACGCTCCAGCTTCTGCACGTACGCAAGACATCCAACTCCACCTTCAGACCTGCCCCAAGCCTCCTGGCTTCCTAAGAAACGGAACGCTGCTGCCCGGTGGACTCATGGGGAGAGAAGCCCCCAGAATCTATGGAGAACTTTTCTAACAGTGGTGCAATCTGTCAGTTCCTTGATAAAAACAGGTCTTCTGTAATTCAAGAGCGTAGCAGTCATTTGTGTTTTGTGGACACCCTTTCTTTAGGAATACGCTGTAACACCAACATTAAATAGAATCAATCTATTGTAATGAAACAACCCTTACAAAGTATTCACCACCTAGATTTTTTTTTAACATGTTGGGAAAAAAGGTAAGGGAGCGGTCAATTATGCTTCTAAAAGAAAATAACACAAAGAAACTTGATTTATCCTCTCACAAGTAGGGAAAAGTGCTGGGAAGATGCAGTGTATCTTAAATCAACTATTACATCTGTTGTCAAAAGAAATCTCAAAGATACGATACTGGACTGGGAATCAGGAGGCCCACGTGCGAATCTCCTTTGTCATGACCTGACTGCGGGTTCCCTGCAGAGACACAGCCCATCTGGGCCTCTGGGTTCTTCCATTTGTGAAAAGACTGGACGGGGCTGAATGTCCACACAAAACCCCAAGATTATGATACCACCGGACACTTAGATCATCAAGCAAGAAAACCGAGAAAAGCCAACCCTGTCACACTGTGCAATATAAAAGAAATTACAACGGGGCATTAGTGGTTCAGTGGTAGAATTCTTGCCTGCCACGCGGGAAGCCCAGGTTCGATTCCCAGCCAATGCAGCCTTCGTCTTTGGGGCACCTGGGTGGCTCAGTTGGTTAAGCAACTGACTTCAGCTCAGGTCATGATCTCACGGTTCACGGGTTAGAGCCCGGCATCAGGCTCTGTGCTGACAGTTTGGAGCCTGGGGCCTGCTTCGGATTCTGTGTCTCCCTCTCTCTCTCTGCCCCTCCCCAACTTGTGCTCTGTCTGTGTCTCTCTCAAAAATAAATAAAATGTTGGGGCGCCTGGATGGCTCAGTCTGTTAGGCATCTGACTTTGGCTCGGGTCATCATCTCACGGCTGGTGAGTTCGAGCCCCGCGTCGGGCTCTGTGCTGACACCTTGGAGCCTGGAGCCTGCTTCAGATTCTATGTCTCTTTCTCTCTCTGCCCCTCCCCACTTGTGCTCTGTCTCTCTATGTCTATTAAAAATAAATAAATGTAAAAAAAAAGCAAAAATAAATAAAATGTAAAAAAAAAAGTAAAAAAAAAAAAAGAATATTACAAACTTATGAAATATGGCATTACCATGGGACTTGAAATCACCTAAAACTAAAAAGTGTAATAATGTTCCATGAAGTGAGACTGTTTGTTCAAGTTAGGAAGAAAACGAACCGATTTCATCTGTCAGAATCCTGACGAAAATGCAGCCGGGCCCCCAGCCCCCACACAAAGGTGCTCGTTTTCAGGAACCGAGTCATTAAAAAAGTGCCGTTTCTACCCCCTGGGATGCCAGGGGACACAGTGCGGTGAGCGGGAAGCTTTGTTACTTCTACACCTACGTGGGTAGCATGTGACTGCCTGGTTTGAATGCAGGCTGCTTTCTGCTGGGGGGGGGGGGCCCACTATCTTCTAAGAGTGGCCATTACATTAATGTATTTCTAAGTAACCTCAACAGCTCTGCCACCTGGAGAGAATGCCGAGTGTTACAAAAGCTTTGCCCCAATCCAACTGAGGGAATCACAGAGTTTAGTACCCAAATCGGGCCTTTCCTGTTTGTTTCAAAGACAAGCAGATTACCTGAAGCAAGATGGCTTAAGAATGTGCTGAGTCCTACCAACCCCTCAGGCAGACCTGCTCCCCAGGGTTCTGTAACCCCAGGTGCCGGCCCCTTACCTTCTGTTTCCCAATATCTGCCAGTTCCACAGAGCCCCCCAGCTGCTTGATGTCCGCCGCAGCGACCTCCAGCATCCGCCTGATTTCACCTCTCTTCTCGGGCCACGCAGATACACTCTGGATGGCCACCCATTCCGCGAGTTTCTGTTTGGGGATGATCAGCAAAAAGGGACTGTGAAAAGGTGCCCCTTAAGGAAGAAAGGTAGTCGTGATTTTGCCAGGTTTCGAGGACGCCAAGTTGACTTCCTACCTGTGGCCACTCCATTTAAACGTGACGGCTATATGTAAAAGAGAAGAGCTACCTCACTGGTTTTTTTGTTTAAGATTTTTAAAAACTGTATTGTTTCACGAACTACAGCTTAATAGCAGAAAAATGTCAGAATGTGTATTTTTAACCATTAATAAGCATGAGATGAATGTAAAATGCACAAAGTTCCATAAGTAAGTTTATGTCCGAGTCTAACAAAATTAAAGCTGAAACATACAGAAACAACATCTTCACAGTCCAGGTCAGCTTATTATCCACGCTGACAACGGCCAAGTTCTTTAAAGTATAATTTTTAGAATGAGAACTACAGATTTCATCTGAAATGTGTCTTCCAAGAATAACTTTAAAGCACAATTCTTTAAATTCATGTCAAGAAACAGATGAACTTATAACATTACTGAATCATTTAAAACAGACTAAATGCAAAAAAAAAAAAGTTAAAGTTCTTTAGTCTGTATCTACTACAAGAATTTGCATGTAGAGATTAAACAAAAATGTCAGATGAGGTCTTCTACTTCTACGAACATATATATATAAAGACTTTCTGTCAAACACTAAAGGGTAACTTGCATACTGTGATGAGAAGGTAGAGGAGAAGACCTCTAAATAATACATTTTAGGTTACCATTTGTGTGTGTGTGTGTGTGTGTGTGTGTGTGTGTGTGTGTGTGTGTCAAGAACTCTGGAATATCTCAGCAAATTTTCAGTACAGAACACAGTATTATTAACTACAGTCACCCTGCTGTACATTCAGTCCCTGGAACTACTTATCTCATAACTGAAAGCTTGATCCCTTTGACTGATATCTCCCCATTCCCACCCCCCCAACTCCCAGCAACCACCATTCCACTTTGTTTCTCCACATTCTACTTTTTAAGATTCCACATATATGTGAGATCACACAGTATTTGTCTCACTCTGTCTACACAAAATTAAAAAAAAATTTTTTTTTTAACATTTATTTTTGAGAGACAGAGCATAAGCAGGAGAGGGGCAGACAGAGAGGGAGACACAGAATCCGAAGAAGGCTCCAGGCTGGGAGCTGTCAGCCCGACACAGGGTTCGAACACACAAACTGCAAGATCATGACCTGAACTGAAGTTGGACACTTAACTGACTGAGCCCCCCAGGCACCTGTGTCTTCATAATATTTTTAATACTTGATATAAATGGCATGGCTCCGGGGTGCCTGGGGGGCTCAGTCAGTTAAGCATCCGACTCTTGATTTCATCTCAGCTCATGATCTCATGGCTCATGAGCTCGAGCCCCATGTCAGGTGGGCTCTTTGCTGTCAGTGCAGAGCCTGCCTGGGATTCTCTCTCCCTCTCTCTGTCCCTCCCGCACTCATGCTTGCTCTCTCTCTCCCTCTCTCTCTCAATAAACAAACCAAAATAAATAAGTAAGTAAATAAATAAAAGGCATACCTTATATTTGCTTCTTGACAGTTTCTCTGAGCCCCACTGGATTAAACCTAATTTTAATGTTTACTGGAATAAATATTCTCTTACCTTAATGTAGCGATCCTGATTTTCATCAACATACTTAAACAGGGTAGTGAGGGCCGACATCTTTCAACCAAATCGTGGACCTTACAGGTTCCTGGAAGGAAACACAACCTGTCCGTCCTGCTTGTAGATGGGTCTGACTGAGCAGTGGGCCAGGACGGCACTTGTCGAAGAGGCTATAAAGTTCTGCTCCACCCTCGCAGCCATCACGAGGCCTCCAGGAAGTGATTACAGTGCACACACAAGCAGTGAGAGGCTCAGGGTGATCTCCTAATTCCTTTCTCAGAAGGAATGTGTGCACAAAATTGTGGGCCAAAAAAGATAATTAACTGAAGGAAGGGCCTGAGTTGAAGACAATCTGATGAAAATTAAAAGTAGGCAGCTCCCGGTAACACTGATTTATCAGCACTTAAGATTTTTCTGAAGCACGCACTGAACTTCCCACTTACTACCTACCACCACAGACAAAATAATCACTCCAAAGACTGCAGCAAAAGTGTCACATCCTGTCTGTTACTGTCACAAAGCCACAACACAACAATCAAAACCCAAGGCAAAGAAAGTCCGATTTAAAAAGTTGATAATCTGAGCCCAGAAATGGTCAAAGGCAACATGTGAAACCTCCACACAGGCCTGATTAAGAAACTTCCATGGAACTCAGCCCCCCTCCAGAGTGCATTTTCCAACACTGAGCTTCTCATGTGTGAGACCCAACACATCCTGCTCTGCCACGCAAACACATACAGGGGAAAGGAACTCATTTGACCAGCCGTCTAAAGATGGGAATGAGCAGGAAACAAAAGGATTCTGGTTTGGGGACTTTCAAAATCGGTTCCCTCTCCTTCCCTCAACTGACATTTCAAATTCCATCAAGTGGCAAGACTGGCCGGAAGCATCACAAGTCACACCAAATATCTCAGAAATGCAGCAGGAGTGACGAGGTCCTGTCACATCCAGGTAGTTCTAAACGCCTGTGTACTGACACACTGCAGTCGAAGAGTAGTTTTTTCTTGGTAGAGGATTCCAAAGTGATTGCTAAACACAGCAGTGACTCTATACCGTGACATGAGGCCTGGCGGCTGCTTAGCAAACAGAAAGATGCCCCAGCTGTGCTGTATGATTGCTATGATTTCAGAACGGCCAGCTCCAGCTACGTAGTTCTCAGCGCATAAAATATTTACACACCACCCAGCCACCTAAGACTGCTGCCCCTGAGGCTTTGATCTGAAACATAAGTCAGTCCACAAACGCTGGAGAGGCATTTCATGAGCATAAATAAGTCAAATTTCCATCTATCTGTCACCAATCATGTAAACTGGGAAGCTATCTAGGACCATATGCTACACTGGGTGCTTTTCATTTGGGTTCCTGGTTATGAAATACCATAAACCCCAAGCTCACTGTGGGATCTTCTCACTAATATTCTTTGCGGTCAAAATGAACAACCACCTTCCAGCTAAGGCAGAGATGTATCTGCACTTTTACCCAAGACAGAACAGAGATCAGATTGTTCACCTCTCCATGCCAAGTCACAGGGCTGCCTGAAAAGCAAATGCTTCTCTGAATTCCTAATCTGGTCAAAGGAGGTCAGGCCAGGGCCATTTTCTCGCTCCCACTCACAGTTCTAGGAGTTCCTGTCCCAAACTGCCCCTCTCCCCCATCCAGAACGGAAACCATTAAAGATGGGACCCCTTTGACATGCCCTGCGGAACCCCACTTGTGAAGGTAAAAGCGCTGTGTGGGAGTGAACAAGAGAAAATATTATGCTTTCAAAATAAATGCCAGGATCTCTAACTTTCCCGGGGAGTGCCACCACTTAAATAATGAAGCTAGTGGCAGCTGGAACCACCCGGCAACACCTACATGTGTCCCAGTCCTTGTCTCTCATGTTCTCCAGCTCGTGACACCGGGTCAGCACGAGGATGACCTCATCCGTCCGGGACCCCACCCATGCCGCGGGGGGCCGCCCGAGGACAGGACCACCCCCAGTTTGCACATGGGGAAATTGAAGCCAAGGGCAAGACTGAGCCGACCGCCTCACACCCGCCTGAAAGTCTGACCCTAAGGACCGCTGACCCCGGGCCCCGGCCGGCCAGCAACATCGACCTAAAGGCTCCAGGGGAGAAAGAGAGCCTTGAGTTTTTTGGGGGCCTCGTCAGGAGGAAGTGGTTGGGCGGTCTTCTGCGCGTCTTGCCCGCCGCCCGCAGCGCGCCGGGTCCCCGCGAGGGCCTTCTTTTAACCGCGGTACCCTCTCTCCCCGTCCCTACTGGCCACGCGCACCAGGCGGTGGGCCAGGCCTCTCCAAGCCGGGGCTCCCGGCCACCACTCCCCCGGGGACCTCGGTCCCTGCTCCCACACGCCGAGGCGCGACCCATCCGCCCCCTCCGAGGACCGCCCGGCCCGGCCCGTCCAGACCGCTTACCCCCTCAGCTGCAGCAGCGCCGGTTCCGTACCACGTGCCCAGTCACGCCCCCGGCGCGGGACCGCCTCCCACCGCCCCGCCACCCCGCCCACCAATCACCGGCCTCTTCCGGAGTGCCGGCGTCACCCCGCCCCTCCACCGTCCCTCCCACCAACCTCCGAGCTCATAGGGGAGCTGGCGTCGCCCCGCCCCACGCCTCTCCACCCACCAATCACCGGGCTTGTTGGAGAACAGGCTTCGCCCCGCCCCTCCCCGCCTCCCAACTTGGGAGACCTGCGGGGAATTCCTGAGCTGTGACCCTGAGGGCTGCGGCCGTGCGGCCGACTCCCTGCCTGCTCCTTGCTTGGTCCCGCTGGGCTGGGGTCGGGTGCGTGGATGGTGAGGTTCTGAGGCCCCGGGAGCGGCGTACACCCCACGCTCAGGCTCGGGGAGGCGCGCCTGTTCCGGGTCACACGCGGTGCCGTTTGATGCCTCCGAGCCCTGGGTCCGCAGGGCCCCAGCGGCCCTGTTTCTGGGGGAGGGGGTGTATCAGTGTTTAAATCCAGTGATCTCCGGACTGTGGACGCAGGAGGACCCACCCTTTTTCTGTGCTTACCTTTGAAATACCGAGACCCTAGGTGGTGGTGATCGTCTCCGTGAGAGCGGTCCCACAAGAACTTGGCAAAGAATCTACCCTCCCACATTTTGTCTGCTGTTTATAAAGTTTATTTATTCTGGGAGAGAGAGCAAGCAGGGCAGAGGGAGAAGGAGAGGGAGAGAGAATCCCAAGCAGTGCCCAACCCGGGGCCTCGGCCCACTAACTACTTAGATCAACACCTCAGCAGAAAGCAAGAGTTGGCTGCTGAACCCACTGAGCCACCCAGGTGCCCTTGTTTTTAATAGCAAGTTTAGTAGTTGCAAAAGATGTAAATACTTAAAAAAAAAAATGACCTCCCCCTTAAATTTTCCATCTATATCCCCTCAGAGTTGTCAAATTGTAACTTCTTGTCGACTAAAGTTCGAAAAATGAGGGAAAATTAAATACTGAGAAGTCCTGATTCCACTTCCTCCCCCAGTCCAGTCATACTGTACAAACAGCTTTTATCTTAAGAGGAAATTTTTTACATATTCGGTGTCTATTATTTATTTTTAACTATTTCTTTTTTCTTGAATCTTTGTGTTTTTTAAAAACATTTTTAATTGAAGTACAGTCTTGACATATAACGGATTTGTTTCAGGTGTACCAGTGATTCAACAGTTATAATCATTACGAAATGCTCAGTGTGTAATTACCATCTGTCATCATACAAAGTTATTACAATATTATTGACTCAGCTCTAGGTTACATCTCTATGACTCATTTTGTTTATAGGTCTGTGCCTCTTGATCCCCTTTACCTAATTTGTGCTCCCACAACCGCTACTCTGGTGTCTATATTTATGAGTCTGTTACTCTTTTGCTGTTGTTGTTGGCTCATTTGTCCACGTATAGGTGAAATTATAAGGTTTTTGTCTTTGCATAATACTCTATAGATCCATCCAGTTTGTTGTGAATGTCAAGATTTTATTCTTTTTTTTTTTTTATGGCTGGGGAATATCCCATTGTGTATATATCTCACATTTTTTTCCATTCATCTATCAATGGACTCTTAGATTGCCTCCATATCTTGGCTATTGTAGATAATGCTCCAATAAACAAAGGGGTGCATATATATCTTCAAGTTAGTGTTTTTGTTTTCTTTGGGTAAATACCCAGAAGTGCAATTACTGGATTGTATGGCATGTCTATTTTTCATTTTTTGAGGAACCTCCATACTGTTTTCCAATTTGTACCAATTTACCAATGTCACCAATTTTTTAACCAATTTTTTTTTTTTTTTTTTACCAATGTTACACCACTTTATATTCCCACCAATAGTGCATGCTGGGTTCCTTGTCCTCTGAATCCTTACCAACACTTGTTATTTCTTATATTTTTTATATTAACCATCAAACTAACATTTTTACATTTGATAGTCTTTTATTGATGATCCTATTACACTTCTCTGCAAGAGAATATGTATAGAAATTTAAATTAATATTTACTTTTCTGTAGCTAGAAATCTCTAAGTGTTAAAGTTTTTTTCTGGATTAAATTCTCATTACAATCATTATTCATATATGACTAATCGAAACCATGGAAATGTATTACAGTTCACCCTTGAACAATACAGGTGTTAGGGGTACTGATGCCCCCTGCAGTCAAAAACCCATTTAAAAGTTTTGACTCCCCAAATACTTAATTACTAATAGCCTACTGTTGACCGGATGCCTTACTGATAACATAAACAGTTGGTTAACATTTTGTATGTTATTTGTATTATATACTCTATATTCTGTAAAGTATATATATTCTATAAAGTAATCAAGAAGAAAGAAAATGTTAAGCAAATTATAAGGAAGAGAAAAAAATATACTTACAGAACTGTACTGTATTTATGTGAAAAAGTCCACATATGAGTGGCCCCATGTAGTTCAAAGCCATGTTTTTCAAGGGTCAGCTGTATACATTTGACAAAGAATTTTTGGATATTAAAAGTAATGTATTAGAAATGTATCATTTAAGCATATCTATTTGGCTTTTAAAAAATTAGTTCAGGTGTCTATAAGTGAGATTATTGCTTGAATGAGACAGGGTTCAGTGAAAAATACAACAAAAAGGGGACTTAGAGTAGAATACATAAACACTAACATTAAGTTCATAAAGTTTTTATAGGTATGTGGTCATGATAAATAAAAGAAAAAAGAAGCTATTGGTAAATGAGAGCCAAGAAGAGGTTTGAGTCCAAGTAAAAAGTGAACATTATTTATGTACCTACTAATCATTTGGCAAAGTTCATTGATGAAAATGTTTCTCTTACAAATCTGAATAAAATTCAGGAAAATACAGAATTTACCCTTGATATGGAATTCTTTTACTTGGAAATATAATGTTAATTGTCAGAAGGTGGACCTTCTATTTTCTTCCCCTTGAAATAATACAAATTATGTAGCCAACAAGCATCCTTGATGAAGGAGGCATTCTCCAATAATAATATATGGTGGTATTCCAAATTGTCCCTTTGTTTGGGACATTTGAGGCTTTTTGAGTTAAATGTACAGCACTTAGGGACACCTGCGTGGCCCAGTTGGTTAAGCATCGACTTCAGCTCAGGTCATGATCTCACAGCTTGTGAGTTCAAGCCCTGTGTCGGGCTCTGTGCTGGCAGCTCCGAGCCTGGAGCCTGCTTCTAATTTTGTGTCTTCCCTCTCTCCGCCCCTCCCCTGCTCAGGGTCTTTCTCTCTCTTTCTTTCTCTCAAATATAAATAAACATTAACAAAATTTAAAAAATTAAACGTACAGCACTTAGAATGATGCCTGGCACTGAATGTCTTGGGGTGTTCGGGCTGCTACAACTACCATAGACTAGGTGGCTTATAAATGACAGAGATTTATTTCTCACAGCTGGGGAGGCTGGAAGTCCAAGACCACGGTGCTGTCAGATTTGGGGACTGGTTGAGAGCCTGCTTCCTGGTTCTGTACAGAGAGCTGTCTTCTCGCCGTGTCTTCACATGGTAGCAGGGGTAAGGCAGCCTCGTGGGCTTCTTTTACAATGGCACAAATCCCGTTCATGACCTAATCACCCTGGTGATTAGGTCTCAATATAGGAGCTCTGGGAGGACACACTCAGTCTACAGCACTGTCTTAAAAGGAGCGCGGAAAGACGGGAAGCAGGACAGCAGGCAGCTCACTGCCGGAAAGTCCGGTCCTATCCACCCTAAGAGAGAGGACATGTAGAATTTGAGCAGCTGGGGATTGGTGCCCTCAAAACTCTGAGGCCTCCTTGAAAAGTCCTCCTGTGACCCCAGGTGTCTCAGTCTGGGGACCACCACCTGGCTCGCTGTTAAGTAAATGAGCTGGTATTTGAACCCAGGGTGTGCACAGCTCGGAATGCCCAGCAGGTGGCCCTGCAATCCATTTGTTTTCGGGTGAAGGCTGCTTTGCAGATCGCTTTGTAGCAAGGAATCTGATTTTAGCTCAAGGATCTAAGCAAATAAATTTTCTCTTCTTCTCTGCTGGATTTTTGGGGGAATAGGGACACCGTGAAACAAAAACAAGGAAAGAGGTATGTGGACGGTTGACCAGAGGTGGGGTACTTCCGAAAGATAAATGATGTGCCTTATCTGAGAATTTAGGGAATACGAGATTTGGAAAGTTACTATTGATTACAGACCCACTCATAAAAGCTTTAGATGCTACTTTCAACTACTACAGGCTCCAGTTCCCGGCACGAGTCACGGCCTATTCTCCAGAATAGTTCTCCTCACTCGATTCTGTGGAACCAAGCTTAACTAAACACACAGCCGTGGGAGCACCCGTCACCCCGGAAAACGGAGATTTTCCTGGGCACAGAGGCCACTTGGGAGAAGGTAACTACATTAAGAGAGAACCTGCCATGCAGGACGGCATAAGGAAGAAAGTAGAATCCTAGGGGACCAGCAGTGAGCAGCTACAAATGACCCACACGGCTTCCCACTGCCTTAGCCCTAAGCAGCTGGTAAAGTCTAACCTCCCCCAGAACTGGCCTCCGAGAGTCTCTCTCCCGCCCTGCTTTCATTCCCTTGGCCTCAGCCAGTCTGTTTTTCCAGCCCTAAATGCTTGTATTCCCTGCAAGACACGTTCAGGATTAGTATGTCTGTCATGTACCACACCCCATTGTTTGTGACAAGAACCAGGGAGCCGGGGAGACGGAAAGGCTGAGAGTGAAGTGTTCGGTTTCTCTCATAATTCGGCTTCTGTCTCGCTGTCTCTGATCCCAGGGGGCATACAATTAGTAGGGACTGGGACTCTAAGTAACCCCTGCCTGGGGTTAACAGTTCTGTAGTTCTGGCTTTTTGTCTTTTGCTGTTGTGTCTGGGCAACATGGACAGTGCGTTCTCTGTTTTACTGCAGGCATTCTTAGCCTTATTTATTTATTTATGTATTTATTTTACTAAAGAGGTGGTTAGGCAGCCATGTGTCTGCAAAGGGAGCCTTGTCAGCTTAATGCTAGATTTTCTTTTTTAATACTTGGTGTTTCAGAGATACATTTTGTTAACGTGTTAGAGTAGCACATAGACCTTTGCAATAGAACTCTTTTAGAAAGAACGTGGCTTAGAAAGAACGTGGGTGGCTTAGTCGGTTGAGCAGCCGACTTCGGCTCAGGTCATGATCTCGTGGCCTATGAGTTCGAGCCCCGCGTCAGGCTCTGGACTGATGGCTCAGAGCCTGGAGCCTGTTTCAGATTCTGTGTCTCCCTCTCTCTGACCCTTCCCCGTTCATGCTCTGTCTCTCTCTGTCTCAAAAATAAATAAACGTTAAAAAAAATTAAAAAAAAAAAAGAATGTTTTGAGAGTCATGGTTGTGTCATACCAACACGAAGCCATAACTAAGCGCATTGGACTTGAGCTTCAGGTACTGACAAGTCCAGTACCTGGCACACAGTAGGCGCTCACTAAGAACTTGATGAGTGAAGAGACGAATGGATGGATAGAGCTATTCTTGCTTTCTTCTATTCTTTCCTCCCCTGCCTCGGGTTGCTGTCCAACAGGTGTAGTTTTCAGCTGTAGTGATTTGGAAGAAAAGTGAAAATGCTCTCCCTCCCCCTAGTCCTGCATCATCAAGCAAAATTGTATGTTTACTGGAAAGGCTGGAGCCTCAATCTCACAGTTGCTTACTCAACATCTGAGGCTGGACCTCTGAATAAATGCATAAAATTCTACATTTGCAAGTTACAAATGTTGGTAGGCAATCTAAGGCCATGGCAATTCCATCCAAGCCAAAAAAAAACAAAAACAAAAACAAAAACAAGCTCCTCCCGTCCCCGCAAAATTTCAAACGAACAAAATTTTTGCCCTACACATGGTCCTTGGACAGAATGAGGGTTGGGGGAAGCCCCCTTATCAATTCCTTAACAGGTTTTAAGATGCTTTGGCCAGTTACCAACTGGGTGTGTGACAGCATTCACATAGCTCCAAATGGTTTTGTGTTTCCAGGTATCTTTGGATCAGATCTTTAGATTTAGTCGGAAACTGAATCGTGGTACCTTCCCTTTGGGTTACTTGCATTAATTAAATATGGGGAAAATGCAGAAACTCTCATTAGAAAGGACTATTCCCCGAACTTGTGATGTTTAATCATCCACAGAGTAGGCTTCCATATGATCCTCAGAGCAAACACTGAACAGAAGTTCTTTGCCCTCTGTGTCCTGCTACCTTTCTGTTTCTTTTTTTCAACATGTATCATGTGCTATGAGAGTAGAGTGGGGATAGCAAAGAAGACAAGTATCTTCCGTCTACGGTTGTGATGGACCACCTTGTTTCTTACCAAAAGGCTCAAAGACAACGGATGCCATGCATTTCTTGCCTGTTTTTGAAACAACAGCTATGACTCAGTTACAAAAAAAGGTAACTTTGACAGAATTTCCACTTTCTTTTTTATTGTGGTAAGAACACTTAACGTAAGCTCCACTCTCTTGACAAATTCAGTGCACCCTCCAGCCCTGTTAACCCTGGGTAGTATCGTACAACAGACCTGTAGAGCTCATTCACCTTGTGTGACGGAAACTCTGTACCCACTGGATGGACAGTCTCCTGTCCCCTCGCCCCTGGTAACCACCAGCCTCCCCTCTGTTTCTGGGAGTTCGACTATTTTAGACACCTCACGTAAGTGGAACTGGGCAGTACCTGTCCTTCTGCGACTGGCTTACGTCACTCGGCATAATGTCCTCAAGATTCAGCCACGTTGTTGCAGATGGCAGGATTCCCTTGTTTAATGCTGAGTAATATCCCATTGTATGCATGTACCACATTCTCTCTATCTACTCCTCTGTCCACGGATGTTCAGGCTGTTTCAAAAAATTAAAAATAGAACCGCCATAGGATTCAGCAATCTGACTTCTGGGTATTTATCCAAAAGAATTGAAGTCAGAATCTTGAAAAGATACCTATGCTCCCATGTTTTATGGGACATTATTCACAATAGCAGTGATGTGGAAACAGTCCAAAAAGTATTTTAATTGCCTTTGTATTTTTAACTCCAGACTTCACAAAGTCCTTCATTCTCTGTACTTCAGAGAAAAACATTAACTTGTCCAAGAAAGAGAAACTGTAGCTGTATTTACTGTATTTACTGTAAGGAGGTAAGTCTGAAAAGGTGGAATGGGAGTCAAGGTCACAGAATGAGCCATCATCTGAAGGGAAGTCTGAAGAATGTTTGGAGATCTGTAAGATGGATCCTAGGGGGGGCCAGCCCACCCCCACGCCAGCCCAGAGGGGAGGTTTGACAGCCTGAGGCTCTCAGTCACATTATACCACGGTAGAAAGGTCTGGAATAAGGGACGAGGAGGACTGGTTATCAAGTGCACTGGCCGGGGTTCTGCTTACACGAACACCTTTACTACAACACTGACGTGGACAAAAATGATTTATTTTTCATTTTAGTCCTTGACATCTTTTCCACTCGACTAATGTGTGTGAATTTCCAAGTGCTGTGAGAATTTCAAACTGATCCCGGAGCTTGGCAATGAATAATGCTAACTGGGATTTGTCATCCTTTATAAGAGGACAGGTTGTCAGGACTCACCTCTGAGCTGGCGACGGGCCTTCAGGGTTTATCGCCTCTCTCGGCTGCAAGAATACCGCTATTCATCTCTCACCGATACTTAAAAGTGCCCAAGTATTTAAGGGTTATATTTAATAATTAATCAAGAAAAAACTTTTTAATGTTTAAGCCTGCTTCCCCGCCCCTCATCTTGTACTGCTTATTTAGAAAGGATCCAAGTGCTGAGTTTAATTAAAAACATACAACACTTGTTGCGGCTTACTGCAGACTTAAAATAAAGGGTATAAACCATAACAGAAACACGTGTGGTCACCAAAATTATACCCATTTACCGATACCTCACAGCAGGTTTCTGCCTGAAGAACTGTCACACGTTGCATTTAGTGGTCGATGATCTTTACGTCTCCGCCTGTTTCTAAGCCAGTACAGTTTCTTCTTGTGACGTAAGGATGGCTAGGAGAGAAGGTTTTCAATTTTCGTTTCTGTGGTCAGCAGACTCCCCTGGCACCTTTCCTTTTCTCGTTTGAGGAGGAAAGTGTATATTGGGGGACTTCAAAAATTCATCATTTGTTTACATTTCCCTGGCAGTTTGCAGGTATTTTCCTGGCTCGTCTTTCATGTGACAGAGAGAGAGGTGGGGGAAAGAGAGCTATCCTGTTTCAGAATATAAACAGCGTTAAAACCCTTGGCTGAGCAAAGGAAAGCTGAGACCGCTGGGCGTTCCGGCACGCATCAAGAGCTCCGTGTGTTTCAGGTGATAGCAATCTGTCCACGGGCTGCAAGCTAGGCGAGCCCGGAGGAAGACAAAGGCACCGAGCGCTTCTGCGCGTTGTGTGTTTGCTGCACAAAAGCTGTGAACACAGCCGGGAAACCTCGGTTTCTTCTCTGGACGCAGCAACAAACCAAACGCGCAGAGAAATGCTCAGCTGTGCGATGGCATTCTCTGCACTCGGACATCCATCACCTCCTGGGGCCTCAGGTAGGGTTTTCAAGACGGTGGCTGGCTCGCAGCGTCCTTTGAGGTGGTCTAAGGTCAATCAGCGTGTCACTGCACCTGCGCCCGTTTGCTTTTAGGTCTCGCCTCCGATCGCGGAGCAAAGGCCACGTCAAAAAACATGTGGCGCCAACTCTCAGCTGGGGGTTTGGCCTCTCTCAGTACCATGTGTATATATGTGCACCCGGCCACTCTTGGCCTTGTTTTCCAATAATTTATTCACGCGTATATGAGTCTCCCGGGGCTGCTGTAACAAGGTGCCACAACCAGGTGGATCGCAAGCAGCAGGAGTGTATTGTCTCAAGGTCTGGAGGCCAGGAGACGGCAATCAAGGCATCGGCAGCGGGGACGTGACCCTTCTGAAGGTTCTAGGGGAGGATCCTTCCTGCCTCTTGCCGCGTCTGCTGGCTCCAGGTGTTCCTCGGCATTCCTTGGCCTGCCGCTGCGCCTCTCCAACTTGGGCCTGTGCCCCCACGTGCACCTCTGTGTGTCCCTTCCTCTCTCGTAAGGACACCGCCACCCACTCAGTACAAACTCCCCCTAATTAATTATGTCTGCAAAACGCCACTTCTAAATAAGGGCACGCCCCGCCCCGAGATTCCAGGTGGACAGGAATCTGGGGGGACACGACTCAACCGGGTAAACGTGTACCTCACAGCCACCTTCTGTGCGCACGGTACAGAAATCCATTCTCCAGCCCTCCCCCCACCCCCGGCCAAGGAAGCTGCTGCCGACTACACCTGATGGGTCCCTTCACCCTGGCACATCCATCCACTGAATCAGCCAGACACCCGATGATCAGTGCCCAAGCGGTTTCTGGCATCTACTAGTACTTCCAGAAGGAAGCGGAAGAAAAAGGAAGGAAAATAGAAGAATGAGGTCGTGGGAGAAGACTCCCGACGGAGATGAGACACTGAGGAAGGAGAGCTCAAGCAAGCAAGTCCCTGGCTGGCAGGCTGGCTCCCAGGGGCTGAGCACCTGCTGCCTGAGAGCCAGAGTCAGCACAACTGGCCCACCCACGGCGTGTGGGCGCGTCTTTGAGGCACAGGCATACAGGCAGCTTTGCTCGGATGGAGCTGCACGCTGCCCGATCGGAGGGGCACACAGCCCACGGTTCCCATCCCCCACCGCGTGCGAGTGCAGGGGGAGCTTTCTAGAACCCAGCGAAAGTAGCGCGTGCGAGTCCCTCCTCGAGGGTTTAAGGCCACCGTACCAGCTGTCCACACACAAGGACACAGGGATGGACGCACATTCAGCGTGTGCCTAGCTGAGCGGCACCACCCGGAGCCCGCTGCTGATGGGATCTTCCAGCCCAGTCGGAGAAGTTCTTTACCGTGGAATTTACTGTTCAGGCCTCCTCTTCCACTTTTAAGTATCCACTTTTGCACCTAATTTTGATTCGTCATTTTGTGTCTGTCTTCTTAAGCAGAACATCCAAATCCCAAAACCTTCAGGTCTGACAAACGGGGAGCAGCCTGGGCTAATGAAGGATGGTAAGGCTGCCCAGAACCACCAGGCAAAACGTTCACGCAGCCCTGGGCCCCGGCTGCTGCCTCAGATCATTCCGTGAAGACATGGGGGCTTCATTCTAGAAGCTTCTGCTGTCTCCTTGTGATTTATATCATGCTGTCTAATTAAAAAAAAAACATATATATATATATATATATATATATATATATATATATATAGCTTTTCACCATACTTAATTTTACAGAAAAGAAAATTGAAGAAACCATCCGTGCCAGCAATCCCATGTTCTTGCTGATCTTCAAGATCTACCTCAGCTCATGGAAAAATCCCCTGGGCAGTTGTGAAAACCATGTCATCTCCCTGCAGGTCTCTCGTGGTTCTGGCAGAACCTGTCTGGGATACAGCCTGAGCATCAAGATTCCTGAAGTTCCCAGGGCCCCTGTGTCAAGGGCCACTGATGTGACCCAAGTTCTTCCACGTGGTGTGCTTGTGTCATCGGGAGGAGCTGTCATGGTGGGGGGATGGGCACCAGGGGGTTGTCCTTGCCACACTTCCTTCGGGCCATGTACGAGGTTCCTGCAGAGGGATCCAGGGAGGGCTCGGGGCGGGGTGGCTGAGGGTGGGGTCTGAGCACCTGTGGGGAGGGGGACAGGTGCTGCTGCAGAGCAGGGTGGGGGGAGCCACTCTCCTGCCTGTACCTTAAGGCCAGCAGCACCTCGGCACCGAGCCGCCAACATCAGCTCCCAGACGGGACCTTGTCTTCATGATGCGTGTGGGTTTGCCAGGGAACTCTATGGGCAACAGGTATTGGATCTGAGGGGCCCATGCGCTGCCTGCAGCGGACAGAGTGGGGCCCCCATCAGAAACACTGAAAAGTAACTGGGGGCACCGTGAGGTGGGCAAATTTATAGCATCGAGCAGACCGAGGGGATTGTGCCACAACAATAAATACGAAGAGGACGTGTGCCCTTGTTCTGTAATCCTGGTCTGCTAAGACCTGAGACACAGGGCAACATTAATGTGAACTTCTTTCAGCTGGGTAGATTAAAGAATTCCCTCAATGCAACCAAAGACAACAAGTTTCCAATTAAAGCTTTTGTTGAACAGATGGGGTTCAATTGTTAAACGCTACCGGGAACGCCAAACAAAGGTTTACTCCGCTTTAAAACATTTGTTTCCTGTTGGGCAAACAGGGGTAAGATCAATGAAGCGTTGAGTTCAAACACGCAATCTGTTCATGGGTTATTTTGCAGGTTTTCAAACTGTAAACAGTTGTTGTCACTCACAATTCAAGTGTCGCTATTCACTGTGTTGTAAAAAGAAACGAAAAGGAATTGGAGGCTGGTTTTGTGGACGCGAGGAACTCATCCTTAAACCTGCCGGTGGCGGAGTTTCTGCTCAACACTCAAGTGCTCCAGGTTTCCCTCCATGGCTGCTGGAAATCCGTAGGACACAGCTGAACCCCCACCTGCACCCAGCACCCGCATGACAGCAGTGTCCTACCTGCACGGTCCATTCTCTAACTGCTGGGGGTGCCTGGAGAATACCTTCAGGCAAGTAAAACACGTGTGCATTAGCTTGCTGTCACTATTGTAACTCACAAAAACTTAGCGACTTTAAACAGCAGCTGTTCCCTCTCTTACAGGCCTTAGATCGGAAGTCTACAACAAAGGAGTCAGCAGGGTGGTTCCTTCCAGGCACTCTGGGGAGAATGCACAGCCTTGCCTTTTCCAGCTTCTGGAGGCCCCCTGTGCTCCTTGGCTCGTGGACCCTTCTTCCTTTTCCAAGAACCTTCCCTTAATCACGCCTGCAAAGTCCCCTTTGCTGTAAAGGGTGATAGACCACAGGCTTCAGGGATTAGGAAGTGGATGCATTTTTGTTGTTGTTGGGGGGTGTCATTATTCAGCTTCCCACATGTGTGACGTTCATCTCCTGGGAAATGAACAAACTCCGATCGAAGACCCATCTGGAAAAGTCCAACCTCGCAGTGTCTTAGACCAACACTTGGGGGTCTGTGCTCCTGCACAGTGAGTTTTGGCTTAGCCACGGGCTTCTTTTTCCCTTTGCTCACACCAATAAAAACACTCAGACTTTCTTTTCCATCCTCCTTTTGTTGGTAACTGTCTTGTTTCACATGTGTGACCAGATGTTAAATGCGACTCTTCCTATGGTCTTCAAAGTTGTGACAGAAAGCTCAAAGACAAGAACAATACAATAGGTCCAGATATTCTGACACCCCGGTGCGGGGGCTCCACCAGCCAAGCAGAACTTGGTGCAGGAGGTGTCCAAAGTGGTCCTGACAAGATTAGCCCTTCTCCCCTGTCACCTCCAGGCCACTGGCAAAGCCAAGACTGTTCAGAAAGATTGAAGAGGGAGTTGATGAAAAGCTCTTTCGAGTAAGCTGTTGGGGTGCTGGATATTGGTGCTTCCCAATGGGAGCTTGACAACCTTGAGCCACTTGAAAATTTGTCACGAGTCTAATGACCTCAGCTGAATCACCACAGCACTGGCTGCTCCAGCAGAGCTACAGGAAGTGGCTGGGATGGGAACGGTCTGCTTCCAAAGTTTCCTGTGGGCCAGATGTGGACCCTGCAGCAGGGAACCAGCCTGGATCATCTTGAGAATCTACCCAAGAGAACCATCTGGAGAAAGGGATCCCGGAACAAGGGCAGAGGATAAAGCGTAAGCAGTCAGAGGAAGCATCAGCCAACCAAGTAAATTGTAGGTGAGAGACACTAGCCCTAAGAACATTATCTCTGAAGAGCTCACAAAAACTTCTCTTGATTACAGAAATCAGCATTTGAGATATGCCATACCTCTAGGACCCCAATGTCAAATCACAACCATCCTCAAGTAAGACCTTTCCCTCCTGAGGCTGCCATATGCATGTGAAAGTCACCCTGTGGACTTTTGCAGTGCACCACCTGTGGCACTTTCCCATCCTCTGTAACACAACCATAAGGACTTGAAACACCAGCTAGCAGGTGGAGGGTTTCTGGTTCCTGCTAATATGAGACTGAGCGTGGGGTTTTGGCTTTCTTACCATAAACAAACCTTGGGCTATAGAAAGAAAGCTATACAAATCAAAACGACAGCACATAGGCAACTGAAATTCCCCGGGAGACTGGTGTCCCAAGTGGGTTGGAGCAGGGTGAGAGTGGCTGTAGCTGAAACAGAGGGTGACTGGTGTTGGCTGGGGGAGAACAAGTGAGTGGAAACGCTATGGAAGCTCTGCTTCTGCCCCAGCCATTGCCTTGGGATCCTCACTGCCTAAGACCGATGATGTAGACATCCATAGGAGTCAAATCAGGGCAGGACCAAGCCCATGCTGAGCGGGGACTCAGTGCATCTGCTCATTTGCTCGACAAATATTTACCAGGTGCCCTCCATGTGCCAAGCACTAATCTGGACACTGGATACAGCATTGACAAAACAGAAAATGCCTCATGCACCCAGGAGTGGAAGCAGCAAGTGCAAAGGTCCTTAGGTGGAGGTGAATCCAGAGAATGGCAGGAGGCCAGAGGGACTACCATGGAGCATATAAGGGAAAGAGAATCAAGAGATGGGGTCAGAGATGTAATTAAGGCAGATCATGTGAAATATGGTAAGGCTTTGGTTTTTAATGTAAGCAAGCTGGAAAGCCATTGAGGATCTTGAGAAAAGAAATATCTCTCTGTTCTTGAGAATGAACTGCAGGAGGGCAAGGGAGAGGCTGGGTGAACAGACTGTGGCAGGTAGAGCTATGGATGGGCCTGGTGGTGGCAGTAGGACGATGCTAAGTGACCGAATCTTGGATAGATGTTGAGGTACAGCCAACAGGATTTGATGATGGATGAGATTTGGGGGTAAGAGAAAGACATAAGTCAAGGATGACACCAAGGAATTTAGCCTGAGCAGTGGCAAGAATGAAGTTGCTACTAACTGAGTTTAAGAGATCTGCAGAAGGAACAGTTAGGGAATATTAGGAGCTCAGTTTCTCTTAACTGACAGGTTAAGAGCGAGATGCCTATTAGTTATCCTTCTGGACACAGGTAAACAGATGAGGAGTTCAGGTCTAGTCACCAGCACATAGATCATATTGAAAGCCACAAGAATGGATGATATCACCGGGGAGTAAGTGTAGATAGAACCAGGAAGTCCAAGGACTGAGGTGAATGAACTAACCACTCTAGTCAAAAGACAGAGGTTTGCAGAATGGTTATGTATATATCATCCAACTATATGCTGTCCACTAGAGACACACTTTAGAGTCAAAGACATAAACAGGTTGGAAGTAAAAGAACTGAAAAAGATATGCAAACAATAGCCAAATGAGAGATGGAGTGGGTGTACCAATATTAGATAAAATAGACTTTAAATTGTTACTAGAGACAAAGAAGGGCACGTTTTAATAATAACAAGTAAATGATCGGGGGGCATCTGGGTGACTCAGTCAGTTGAGCGTCTGACTTCCACTGAGGGCATGATCTCACACTCCATGAGTTCGAGCCCCGCGTCAGGCTCTGTGCTGACAGCTCAGAGCCTGGAGCCTGCTTCAGATTCTGTGTCTCCCTCTCTTTCTCTGCCTCTCCCCTGCTCATGCTCTGTCTCTGTCTTAAAAATAAATAAAAACACAAAAAAATTTTTTTAAATAAATACTTTACTTTCAATAATAGATGAACAACTAGATGATCAATAAAGAAATATAAGACTTGAACATCACCGAAAAACAACTACACTGAACAGACATGTATAGATCTTTCCCTCCAATGACAGCAGAAAATGTATCCTTCTCAATTACACGTGGAACTCTCTCCAGGATATAACCCTCCAAGGATATAACATGTTACACATAAAACAAGACTCAGTACATTTAAAAGTACTGAAATCATACAAAGTATGTTCTCTGACCACAGTGGAATGAAATAAGAAGAAATCAATAAGTAAAGATAATTTGGGAAACTCACAAATCTGTGGACATTAAACAAAAAACTCCTTAGTAATCAATTGGCCAAAGAAGAAATCATGAGTTAGAAAATACACTGAGGCGTTCCTGGGTGGCTTAGTTGGTTAAGCATCTGACTTCGGCTCAGCTCATGATCTCATGGCTTGTGAGTTCGAGCCCCGCGTCGGACTCTGTGTTGACAGCTCAGAGCCTGGAGCCTCTTCAGATTCTGTGTCTTTCTCTCTCTCTCTGCCTCTCCCCACTCACACTCTGTCTCTCAAAAATAAATAAACATTAAGAAAATAAATAAAGAAAATACACTGAGATGAACTAAAACAAAAACACAATATGTCAAAACTTATGAGATGCAGGGGTGCCTGGGTGGCTCAGTCGGTTAAGCGTCCGACTTCAGCTCAGGTCATGATCTCATGGTCCATGAGTTCGAGCCCCTCATCGGGCTCTGTGCTGACAGCTCAGAGCCTGGAGCTGCTTCGGATTCTGTGTCTCCCTCTCTCTCTGTCCCTCCCTCGCTCATGCTCTGTCTCTCTCTGTCTCAAAAATAAATAAACATTAAAAAAAATTAAAAAAAAACTTTTGAGATGCAACTAAAGCAGTAGCTGTAGAGAAATTAATAGCTATAAATTCCCATATTAAAAAAGAAGAAAGACCTCAAATCCATAACCTGATCTTCCACCTTAAGAGATAAGAAAAAGAGAAATCCAAAGCAAGCAGAAGAAAGGAAATAATAGACAGTAAAACATTAAATAAATAATTGAATAACAATAGAGAAAATTAACAAAGCCAAAAGTAGCTTCTTTGGAAAGATTAGTAAAAATCAACAGATCTTAAGCTAGACTGACCAAGATAAAAAGGGAGTTGATACAAATTATTAAAATCAAGAATAAAGGAGAGGTCACCACTAACAACTCTACAGAAATAAACAGGATGATAAGGGAATACTATGAACAAGTGTATGCCGAAAAAATAGACAAACTGTATTAAATGGATAAATTCCTAAGTAGATAGAGACCACTGAGAAGGATCTGAATATACCAATAACAAGTAAAGAAATTTCATTAGTAATCTGAAAACTTTCCACAAAGAAAATCCCAGGCCCAGTTAGCTTCACTGACGAACTCAACCATACATTAAAAGAAAAGCTAACACCTTCCTTCATGGCTCTTCCAAAAAACAGAAGAACAGGAGATACTCCAAATATTGTTCTATGAAGTCAGTATTATTCTGATACCAAAACCAGACACAGATCACAAGAAAACTATAGACCAATATGCCTGCTGGTACATTAACACAAAAATGCTCAAAAGAACAGCCAATGAAATCTAGCAATATATAAAACCAATTATATGGGATTTATAATTGAGGTATTATATTATATTATATTATATTATATTATATTATATTATATTATGGGATTTATCCCATCAAGGTTGTGGGTAGTGTTAACAGAATGCTTCAGAGCCTTTATATTTATATTTTTATAAATATATATATTTATAGCCTTAAATACTTGTATCTTTTTTAAAAAGCAAGCAAAAAAATCAGTGAGCTAAGTTTCCAACTTCAGAAGTTAGGAGAAAACAGAGAGCTCCCTAAAGTCTAAAAAAGGAAATAACAAAAGACCACTTATTGCCAGATAGAAAACAAAGCAATACGAAGACTTGCCAAGTTAAAAGCTGGTCCTTTATTTATTTTTTTTTGAGAGAGAGCATGCACAAGCAGGGCAACAGGCACAGAGAGAGAGGGAGAGAGAGAATCCCAAGCAGGCTCTGCACTGTCAGTGCAGAGCCCAACAGCGGGACTTGATCCCACAAACTTTAAGATCATGACCTGAGCTGAAATCAAGAGTTTGATGCTTAACTGACTAAGCCATCCAGGGGCCACAACAGTTGGTATTTTCAAACTTCTGGTAGATGGCTTAAAGAAAAAGAACAGTTATAAATAGATAATGTCATAATGATAAAGAAGAAAGACATGAGTAGATAGAGGGGCTGTTAGAAACTCTTACTACTACATGTGACTCAGGAAGAAATAAAGCCCCAATAGTCCTGTAACTACTACAGAAATGTAGGTGTAATTAAAAATCTTCACACAAGAGGACACCAGGTCCAGAAGATTTTACAGAAGCCTTCTAAATTTTCAAGAACCAGATCATTCTGATCTTACACAAACTCTTCCAGAGGAAATGCTGTCCAAGTCATTCTACGGGGCCAGTATAACTTTGATAACCAACCAGATAAAAACAGTTTATAAAAGGGAAATGAGAACCTTATTTTACCCATGACTATAGATGAAAAGTTCTAACAAATATTAAACTGAATTCAACTGCGCATAAAAAAAGATAAAAGGCTATGATCATGTACCAAGCTGGAGTCAGAGGAATTCAAAGATTCTTTGATATTTGCATATCTATACATTTGATTTACTGCATTAAGAGATCAAATGAGATAAGCTATGTGACCATATCAATAGATGCAGAGAAAAGCCTTTGATAAAACCAACATCAATTCATGATTTTTAAAAAGCACCTCAAGTTGATACATGATATCTATGAGAAACAACATACATCGTTGTAAAAAGGAAACTATGTGGAACTTGAGAAACTTAAGAGATGGACAGAGGAGAAGGGAAGGAAAAATAAGATAAAAACAGAGAGGGAGGCAAACCATAAGAGACTCTTAAATACAAAGAACAAACTGGGGGTTGATGGGGGTGGGGGATGGTTAAGTGGGTGGTGGCTATTAAGGAGGGCACTTTTCAGGATGAGCACTGGGTGTCACCCATAAGAGAGGGATCACTGGATTCTACTCCTGAAGCCAAGATTACACTATATGTTAACTAACTTGAGAATGAAAAAAAAATAAATAAATAAAATAAATAAAATAAAAAGGAAACAAAAAGAATTATTCCTTTTAAGGGTAGAAACAACAGAATCTGCAAATAGGACCCGTGTGTTGAAAATATAGAATCTGTATACTGCAAACTAAAAAATGTGACGAAAGACATCAAAGAATGCCCAAGTAAATGGTGAAGAGGTTGTGTTCATGGATTCAAAATCTCAGAATAGTAAAGATGTCAGTTCTTCCCGAAATGATCTGCAGATTTAATGCAGTTCCAAACAAGAGCCCAGCAGGATTATTTTGTAGATATAGACCATCTAATTTTAAAATTTATATGGAAAAGCAAAAGAATTAGAATAGTCCAGGCAAATTTCAAAAAGAAGAATAATGTTGGAGGAATCACAGTGCCCTAATTTATGTCTCACTGTAGGACAGTAATCGTAACAATGTATACTGACAAAGGGGTAAGTACATAGATCAATGGAACAGAATAGAGTCTAAAAGTAGACCTACATAAACATGGCCAAGTGAATTTTTGACAATGGTAGAAAAGCAGTTCAATGGAGACAGGACAGCCTCTTGCAGCAAACGGTATTAGAACAATTGGATGTCTGTATGCAGAAAAGGGATCTTCATCCTCAGGATTTATTCAAAAAAAATTAACTCAAAGAGTGAGACCAGGTGTTAGGAGAATAAAAAGGCAAGCTCTTTATTGAGAGATAATATTTATATACCACATATCCAGTAAAGAACTTTTACCCGGAATGTGTAAAGAACTCTCAACTTCAACAGTAAGAAAATCAAATAAAATATGGGCAAAAGACATGAACAGACACTTTACTAAGGAGGATCCGTGGGTGGCACACAATAAGATGTTCCACATCATTAGATGCTAGGGAAATGCCAATCAAAACCACAGTGTGTTGCCTATAAGCCTCGCGTGTCCCTTCATCCCAGTGTAAATCCCGAGAGGGCAGGGAATTTACCCTGTCAGAATGGCTAGAATAAAGGAATACTTACAACAGCAGTGTCTACTGAGGATACAGAGCAACTGGGACTCTCACCATTGCTGGTGGGGTCGTAAAATGGTACAGCCACTTTGGAAGGCACTCCAGCAGTTTATGATAAAGTTAAGTCATCCCATTGCTGGGTATGAAATTCCTAGAGAAATAAAAATGTATGTTCACACAAAATCTTGGACACGATTATTCACAGTAGCTCTGTTCATAATCACCCCAAACTGGAAACAACTCAAATTGTGGTACATTTATACAATGGAATATGACCGAAAAACACTAAAAAGGAATAAATTATTGATACACGCAAAGACTTCCATGAATCTCAAAAACATTACGTTGGGTGAAAGAAGCCAGTCTCAACAATGTACGATTCCATTTCTACGACATTCTCAAAAAGTCAAAACTCTGGTGATGAATCTATATTGCTAGATACAGTGATTCTCAAAAGAACAAAATTTCGTGATTACCAGGGGATGGGGGGAAGGGAGAGGTGAGTGCGGAAGGGGGAGGATTTGGATGATAGGACTACTCTCTCCATATGGCTATACGAATCTATACATGTGCTGAAATTCATAGAATGGTATACATGCTCACACAAGAGTCAATTCTACTGTAAAATAACATAGTAGAAGCTAGTATCAGTTAGGACTTGTACAGTTGATTTTTATCATGCGCTTTCTGGATTTATTTATTTTTAATTGAAGAGTAACCGACATAAATATTGTATTAGCTTCAGGTGTATAACATAATTATTCCATATTTATATACATTACAAAAATGGAAGCCACAGTAAGTCTAGTTACCATCTGTCACCACACAGCGTTGTTACAATGTTATTGACTATGTTCCCTGTGCTGTTTACAAACTAACTACCAGCAAGGCCCTCATGGTAGCTGGATATCTTATAGCTCCCAGTAACAGTTGTACAGTTTCTTCAGTTACACAAATAACTGTGTAATGCGGGTAACCCATTACTACCACTTCTAACCAAGAATGACTGGAGGTTTAGAAAAAAAAAACACGAAAAGATTTGCAAGGATTGCAATAGATTGGAAAGGATTGCAAAGGACGTAATCAAACCACCCTGATTCGCAAGTGGGAGAGGAGGGAGACTAAAAAACTACAGAGAAAAGAGATCACACCCCCCTCCTCAGTGCAGATGTTCTGGTCAGAGGCTGCCTTGAGCCAAGAAGGGAGGGAGTTTGTGAATGAACCCTAGAGTTCTAATGTTCAACAGAACTAGAGTCTTTACCTCCTAGAAAGGAGGCTATTGTTTAGCACTGAAAGTGACTAAGCCGTGAGAATGGCCAAAAATGTCAGGAGTACTGAGAACGCAACATGCCGTGAAAAAACAAAAAGAAGACACCTGGAAATCTGTCATCTGCACGGCAAGGGGACAAGCATAATGTTAATGTTGATCAGAGAGGGTCCCTCCGATAGGATAGAAGCAGAGCCGTGGGGGGCCTGGACCCGCTCTGAGACTTGCCTGCCCTGATGATTCCCTTCCTCACATGCACACCCTCCACTCGTGTCAGAGGAGCAGGACACACGGGCAACAGCCCAGCTCCGCGGAGACAAAACCAGTGCCTTCTTGAAATTTACAATCTACAGCGGCAGCGATGTGGAAGGGCACCTAAGGCTTATAGACAACTCAGCAAACCTTTCCCGTTACAACCGCAATCTGCAAAGGGAGAAGGATAAGTGCGTTTGGCAGGAGGAGTGAGTGAATAAGGGAAAAACTTACGTGGGAATGAGAAGAGCCTGGCAGCGAGATTGGAAAGGGAGACGTGGGTGTGGGAGGAAGGCTGGCCGGGAGGGAGTTAGGTGAGGACCGTGTTGAGCTAATTGGCCTGCATGGATGAAAGGCAACTTTTTTTTTTTTTTTTTTTGGCTAGAATTACTTGATTGCTTGCATTGACTGGCATTTGTCTATGAGATTTTCATCCTGAGTAATGCTATACCTTGGCAAACGTGTAAGATACAGCTTTTGTAACATTAAAAAAATATATTGCTGGTCTCTGTTGGTTGCAATCAGCACAGACACAATCCATGCTTTATAGAGAGCCCGTTTTCTGATTTCACAGAGGCAGCCATGCTTTATCAGAAGGCTCTCTTCCATTATTGCTTAATATTTTTATTTATGGACAATCCTGTATTCTAGCAGAGACTCAAGCAGATCTTTGTACACCCGTGTTCATAGCAGCATCATTCATAAGAACCAAAAGGTGGGATCAACACAGGTGTCCACAGACAGCTGAATCAATGAGCAAAGGTGGTCTATCTGTACAATAGAATGTTACTCAGCCTTAAAAAGGAAGGAAATTCTGACACAAGCTACAAGACGCATGAAGCTTGAGGACATGCTGAGTGAAATAAGACAGACATAAAAGGACAAATTTGTATGCTTCTACTCCTGGGGTACCTCGACTGGCCAAACTTCTAGAGACGGAATGTAGAATAGTGGTTGCCAGGGCCTGGGGAGGGGGAGAGTTTCCATTTAGGAAGACAAAACAATCTGGAGAGAGATGGTAGTGATGTGGCACAGCAGAGTGAATATACTTTAATGCCACGGAACTGTATGCTTAAAAATGGTTCCGATGATAAATTTTATGTTATATATTTAACCACAATAAAAAAAATCATGTTTTCTAATGGGGAGTTATATATCTTCCAGGCACTTGTTTTATTATTAAAAATTAATATCACCAAAGAAAAATATATACTACCATCAACCTATGAGCCATTTTCATAGCTTATCCTTAATTATTTTTCTCTTTGCTCATTGATTCAGTGCCGGAATTATCTAGAAAACTTATTAAAGTGCATACTGATTTAGGAAGTCACCTTGTGGCTTCACGGCCCTTTTTAAAGTTCTATTTAGTTTTGTGAAAATCGTAGCTAGTGGTAGGATATGAGGAAGAGGCATAAGCAGTAAGAAATCTTGTTTCTGTGTTAGTTTGTGCAAAAGTATCCTTGGGAACGGTATAGAAACAATGTTGTAATTCTTTAGCTAACTTTTGAAACTGTTTAATTTCTCTTTAGCATATTTTGGGGTGCTGCCTCCCACAAGCTTACTCTCTACAAAGTATTCTTCCAAAGGACTTTCTGCCCATTCTGAATCTCAAGGTTGAGGTTAATGAGAGGAGCTTGTGGGACCTCTTCCTGCTGACATCTGAGGACCTACTCAGAGTAATGGCCTGAAAGCTGAGGAATTCAAGATAAACGTCACTACTTTCCCCTCAAGAAGTCCTTGGTTGAGTGGGAGAACCAGATTTGTAAAACACACACACAAGCAGATAGGCGCTGCCGGAAGGTGTTTAGACAGTGGCAGGGTAGGGAGGGGGGAGGGGAATCAGTAGGTGAATGCATAAATAAACTGTGGTACATCCAGACGATGGAATATTATTGTCGTGTAGCTCGTTTAAAAAAATGAGCTATTGAGCCATGAAAAGACATGGCTTCCGGAACTTCAATGCAGAGCAGTAAGGGAAAGAAGTCAATAAGGAAGGCTACACACGGTTCGATTCCAGCTACACGACATTCCGAAAAAGGTGAAACGATGGAGATGATAAAAAGATCAATGACTTCCAGGGGTTGGGGAGAGGGAGGGGCGAATAAAAGGAGCACAGAAGATTTTTGGAGCAGGGTAAATACCCTGTTTAAAATTATAACGGTAGATACATGTCATTAGACATTTGTCCAAACCCACAGGATGTGCAACGCCAAGAGTGAACCCTCATGTAAACCACCTGCTTTGGGTGATTTTGATGTGTCAGTGTAGATCCATCCATTGTAACAAATGTACCTCTCAGAGGGGTTGGGGGGCAGATATTGATCAGGAACGAGGCTGTGCATGCCTGGGTTATCTCTGTACCTTTCTCTCATTTTTGCTGTGAACCCAAAACTGTTCTAAAAAGTAGTCTAGTTAAAAAAAAAATCCAGTGTTGGGTGTGAGAGAGGGGTAGGACCAAGAATCGCCCCGGGTTTCTGGACGCCCGGTGGATTGTGATGTCATTTGGTGAATTTAAGGCTCCCAGAGGAGCATCATATCCTAGACTAGAAAAGGCCGCAAGGTGCTTTCTGGGGAGCAGGGCTCAGATGGCAGAACCCTTTCTGTGTAATAATGCAAAAGCCACTGCTATCTTTCAGCAGCACGTGGAGAGCCAAGATGAATGAGGGTGAGGGGAAATTGGGGTGCTTTGACACCAAGGCTTCTCCTGTGCTGACACTTAGTGACCTTTGGTAACAGAATCTAATTCTAGGATTACCAGTGTTTTCAGGGCGTTGATTTGGTAACATAGCCGCAGCCAATCGGCTTCTCTGATATTAACAACCTCAGCCCCAGCAGAGAGTTGAGAGCTCTCTCCTTTCATCTGTGGTGACAAAGACCCACTTAATTAGGCGAACAGAGCTGCAGACTATATCAGGCTTGCTCTCAGCGAAGAGTTGCATGTCATTTGCCAAAAGGGAAGTAGATTCCGGAATGTCCCCCTTTCCTAAGGACCCTGGTGTAAGAGCCTCACTGCCAAAGGGCATGATACATGTTTTAGCCTGGGAGGTGCTTCCACATGACTAGAATGGGCTTGATATGGATCTTTCACATGTGCTCACATGAAGACAGCACTGTGTGCAAAGTGTCAGCTGCAAAAGGGTGCAGGGCGGGACGAAGAAGGACCAGCATCCGTGGGGCCGTTCCCATCCCTCCTCCTGCACCGGAGGGAGATCCCAACCAGCAGCTGTGTCTTGAGTTGAAATGAAAATACGAGAAGAGAGGCCAAAAAAAGGTTAGAAATTTCCTAAAGTTTGTTCTAAACAATGTGGTGCAACTGTAGGTGGTTAGGAAACCCCAGAGACTTATAAACCAAGGCGAGCCCTGTAAGGAACACAGTGATTCATTCTGTGCGAAGATTTCTGGCCAACCTTAACAAACAACAAAGACATCAGCAAAATCGCACAGCGGAGACTGCAGTGAGTGGCTCTGGATGTATTACATTCAAAAGGGTATAGAAAATAATGCTGAGTGCCTGTAGTTTCTCAATTCACTGCCCTTAACCAATATCGCTGGTGCTCCAAGATCAACGAACACCATGTGTATGTTCTGTGGTGCTGAATCCCTGTAGCACCTACAGAGGACACAGTGCTCCACCTTCTCGTGCTTCAGCTCCGCTGACAAATACATGACAAGCCATGGTTTCCTCGCGCAGGCAGACTCTTTCCATGACCTCAAACCAGGCAGCGCCATGAAGAAGAGAGAGCCTGGGCTCTAGGTTCTAAAATGTGAGTCCTACTAAAAGGTCCTACTTACAGGAGAGTGAAGGCTACGTACATCGTAGGCCACTTCTGGTCATTGAAAATAAAAATGAAGATTCTTGATTAGGTGAATGCCTGATCAACTTTAAAATCACAATAAATGCCACTTTACATCTACTGCCATGGCCCCTCACCAACGTAACAAGTGTCGGTGAGGACACGGACAAACTGGAATCCTTGTGTATTGCTGATAGGAATGTAAAATGACACCACCACTTTCAAAAACCATTTGGCAGTTTCCTAAGGTAAACATAAATTTACCATAAGACCCACCAATTCCATTCTTAGGCATTTCAGTAAAATGAAAACATATGTCCACATAAGGACATGTACATAAATGTTCAAAACAGCACTATTCACAAGAGCCCAAAGGTGGAAACAACCCAGATGTCCGTCAGCCGATGAATGAATAAACAGTTTGTGGCACATCCAGAGAACGGGGTGCTATCCAGTAACACAAAGGGAGTAAAGGACTAATATATTTACAGCATAAATGAACTTGAGAAACACTGAATTAAGTGAAAGAAGCTCGGTGGGAAAGACACCTATGATCCTATTTATATGAAATATTTAGAAAAAAAAAATCTGTGGAGGCAGATTAGTGATCACCTGGGACTGGGGATGGGAACAGGCAGCGAATGTAGACAGGCAAGAGAGATCTTTCTGGGGTGACAGAAATGTTCCAAACTGGATGCAGTGATCATTGCAAACTGTAAATTTACCAAAAGTCATTGAATTATATACCTGAAACTGAGGAAATTTTATGGTATGTAAATTATGCTGCAATAAATCTGTTAAAAAATAAGGATGCTGACTATAACCCAGCAATCTGAGAATATATGGGGTGCAGGATGCCTGCTCTAGGAGGCTGCCTGCCATTAGAAAGGAGGAAATTATATTCTCTGTTTAGATGGGCAAGAATTGAGAGGGGCAAGAGCCACTGTCTTGTTTCTGGGCAGATGATGAGAGATTTTCTCTGACCCCTGGAAGATGACAAAGACGAAAGAAAGAAAAAATGATATAATCCCATGGCTTAGCCAGCAGCCCCTCCAACACCATGGCTCACAATCAAGTCCTTTCAGGGTCCTTGAGGAAGCTCGGAGTGCAAGACCTAGCAGGTGATCCTGGGATCGGCATAGGTTTGGCGACTAAAGCTGAAGACCTGTCTTCTGGCAGGGTCCCTCGGGGGTCCTGGGCAGCAGGAGGGCACAAAAAGGAGCAGAGATGCAGCATATCCTTCTGCAGAGAATCCCATGTTGTAGAGCATCTGTTCCCGCCAAAGGAGGGCTAAGACTCTGTTCCTTTCAGCTCGACATCTTTGACACCAAAGTAGTGGTGCTTATAGGATGGGTGGATGGATGGATGGATGGATGGATGGATGGATGGATGGATGGATGGGTGGATGGATGGGTGGGTGGATGGATGGGTGGATGGATGGATGGGTGAGTGACTGGGTGGGTGGATGGGTATGTGGGTAGGTGGATGGGTGGTAGATGGATGGATGGGTGCGTGGGTGGATGGATGGGTGGATGGGTGGGTGGATGGGTGGGTGGATGGGTGGGTGGATGAAAATGAACTCCTACTATGTTAAGCAGTATTATAGAAAAATGAGCAAGGTTGGGCAACCACAGAAGATGAAGAAATAGCACTTAGAAAGTGATTCAGGGTGGCCTAGGGCTGTATCTCTCAGACACCCAGCATTACAGCAGCTGATGAGACCAGAAGCTATGGCTTCCAGAAGCTCTGATGTTTGCTTCTCCTCAAGTAATTCATCTCTTTAAACAATATTTTTTTTTACTACACAAATAATACATGGTTATCTTAAATCAAGTTAAAAACTTGACAATAAAAATTTTTAAAAAATCACCTGTCCTTCCTCCATCTGGAGGTAATGGTGTAAACAATTCGATGTCTCTTTCCATACATTTTTATGTACATGCAAAGATATATGGTATGCGTTTAGAAAAACAGCTTCAGATGGGACAAAATGTTTTAAAATCTGCTTCTTCACTCAGTAACATATCATGAGTGTCTGTACTGGTCAAGACTCTTTCCATTGTAAATGACAGAAACGCAACCCAAGCTGGTTGAGTCACAAAGGGAATTTATGCACTGGGTAACTGAAAAGTCAGGGGCTCAGATGAAGTCCTCAGGAATCCTTCCCGGAGGCTGCCTTACTCTCCAGCAGATTCTCCCTGTGGTGGTCCCTGGTGCCTGCATCTGCAGACCCTGGCCACCTCGGGAAAGAAGCTCTCTCTTCCCCACCGATCCAACAATAACAGGGTCCCCTTGGCTCTCAGTGGCCCCTTGGGACTTCACCCCTCTTGTTGGGGAAGGTGCTGCTTTCCTTAGCAGGCTTTGTCTCAAGCCCATCCCCATTGGTGGAGACCAACTCCAGAGACTGAGTGGGAGAGGGCATGATTCCCCAGGGAAACGTGGGGTGTGTGATGACAAGGGAGGGGAAAAATGACACCTTCTCCTGTGATACCTCTTGTGTCAACATAGATTTCCCGTCCCAGTTTCTGCTGACATGATACCTTTTCCATGTATGCATGATGGAGGTTTACTAACCAATCCCCACGATCCTTTCCAACTTATTGTTCTAAAGTGTATTGTAAGGGACATCCTGATGCTTCAGCTTTGCCCAGATCCTTCAAGGACGCTTAATTCTCCTAAGTCAGGGTAAAACGGTTACTGAGTTTATAAACTAGACGATCCGAGGACTCTTGGCAAGATTGCAAAACCTCCGTCTGTTCACATCCCAGAACTCTGGCCTCTGGTTGTAAAGGATTCCCAGAGAGACCTACCCCCGGTCTCCCACCCAGGCTGGCCCAGACCCAGAATCGCATCTCCTTCCTCTCCAAACAAAACTCGTATTTTAGAAGTACGGCTGATCTCAGGATACCCGGGTGGCTCGGTCGGTTAAGCATCAGACTCTTGATTTCGGCTCAGGTCATCATCTCACGGTTTGTGAGTTCACGCCCCACATCTGGCTCTGCACTGACAGTGTGGAGCCTGCTTGGGATTCTCTCTCTCTCTCTTTCTCTCTCTCTCTGCCCCTCCCCCACCCCCCACTCTCTCAAAATAAATAAATAAACTTAAAAAAAAAAGAAGTAGGGCTGATCTCACTTCAGACAAAAGCAAGGTAAGTACTTGGACATAGTAAAATCCACACGATGGTATAGTTTACTTTCTGAAGTGTGGAATGTGTTTGAGGAGAGATGTTTTTTGAGCGGGGTGGGAAGTTGGACTGTCTCTTAGTTTCTTCAGGCTTACCCTCCCTCACCCCATAACCCCATAACAAGTGACCAGAACCACGGCCCCTTCTGAAAGGTGGCCTCCTCTTCTGTGTATTTCACTGTCAGGCCAATATGGCAGCCACTGCTGGGATGGGAAACAGAGACAGATCGGAGGAAAGCATGAGTTAAAATCCTGTTCTGACGATAACTTCTGCAAATGACTGGTGAAGACAACAAACGTTCGAAATGTTCTTGGCCTGTGGCAGATACTTCAACAGATGATCGTGACAGGTATAGACCCTTTTGCACTCTCACTTCTGGAGAGTGCTACGCCAGCATCGAAACAGGAATTAGAAGGTCACACCCAGAAGCAGGTGTGTGGGCCTCTAGCACAGCCACTGCCACTAACGGATCCTATAAAACAGGTCATGCCCTCCTCTGTGAGATCTTAAATAGTGGCATTCACTCAGTCCTGCCGGGTCGCTCAGAGAATCACACGAGCTAATGCCTGTGAATGTATCAAGAACCATACAAAAACAGGCATAGCTGTTGTTACCCAAGCCCTTTTAGGAAGAAAGATATTTTTATAAGCTCAATGTATGTGGAAAGAAGCAGAATCATGCACTCATAAACCTATTTATCTAGTATAATCAGAGTCAGAACACTACAGAATTTTACCTTTTTTTTCTAGCAATGACCTATAAGCAAAACTTGCATGCTCTTCTCAGTGACAAGTTCAACTGTCAATAGAGGAGTTCAGAACCCAAAGGATATGTTCAAACATATTCCTAACCCTGTGATGTGTCTGGATTGCTCAATTTAGCCTCAGGAAATCAGAAAGAAATATTTATGTGTGGAAAGCACTTTCTCAAGAAAAATTCCACAGGGTGCTCAACGTTTTCTACCCTTTCAGGGGAAATGCTAGAATTGCCTATTCCACTCATTTCTTCAGCAGATACCTCTTTACATCAGGTACCAGATTGCAGGTGCAATAATAATAATAATAATCAGGTGCTGGGGTTACAACATAAAATAAGACAGTGCCTAGCCTCAAGTAGCCTCTAGTGTGATGGAAGAAATAAATGAGTAAATACAGGCCAGTCTAAGTGCTCGATAAAGCAAGCAAACCCTGATCACATAGTGTGTTTCCTCCACTCTGTTGTGGAGGGTCCTGGAGGTCTGGGCACAGGACACGGGTCCTGGACTCGGGAACACGGGGGCCTTCCATCTGCTTGCGGACTTTTGCCTGGGTGGTATGCAGAGCAAAATATCCATCTCCTTCAAGACAGAGGAAAACTGCCTTGTGGATTTCTGCATGACTGCAGCAGTATTGGGGGAGTCTCTGTGCCTGGCCGTTTCTAATATGAGGACTCGTTTTCATAGTTTGGCTAAGGGAGCAGGGGGAAGGAGTTCTTGGGTTTCACACCATTTTCCTAAGGAGTCAAAGCCTATTCAGATTAACCTGATGGGAAGCAGGCACTGGGCCAAACCACTCCCCAGCTCTGCCTGTTGCCCTACTCCTGACCTGCAGACACCCCCCCCCCCACCCCCCGGCCACCCCCTCCCCCGTCCCCGAAGGCTGTCGGTCATCCTGAATCAGGAAGCACGATTGCAGAGCACCAATGTGTAGCAGGCAGGGCTCCTGGGAGATGAGACCCAACTTGTTTTTCTTTGTTCATAAAGCCAAAGCTTCACATTCTGTTGTTAATGCCATTACTTGTTTGTTTGTTTGCAGCTCTAGGGGGAATACCTTCAGTCTCAAGGGCACAGCTGGCCTGTAAGTGACCTTCATGTGACTACCCAAAAAAGCCCCCTTGGGACGGGTGATTCAAAAAAGCCCCCTCCATGGGGCCCCCTAGGGAAACGGTTTGGTGAGCTGAGCTCTGGTGGTGGACTTCAGTCCCATCCACCTCTCCCTTGGCTTTGTGCAGTGTGCAAACTGCCCAGCAGGATAGCAGCCCGCATAGGTCCTGCATTCTGAGGATTTTATTTTGGTCTGGAGAGTACTGTAATTTTTGTGTTAAAACAATGCTGAATATGTAAAGGATCTCTTTATTGTGGGGTTATAATTTTGTTCCTGTGGTTTTTTTTTTCTTTAGAAAATGCCAAAAGAAGTGTGACTGACATTTTTAAAAACTTACCGAGAAGTAGAAGCTGCCTTGCAGATCCTATTTGCAAGTTCTGCTTCCTGTCTGTGATTTTTATTCATACGTTGTGAAGGGTAAGTGTTCACGTGTCTTTACCTCATTTCTTCTTCCTATTCCAGCCCTGGCTCCCAAATTCTTGGGAAAAGGAATCAGCTTTACACCATCAAGTCAGGATTTTGAAGCAATATTCTGGGATGTCTTCTGGGCTCCACAGCTATTTTGAAATGAGACAACCACATTCTGATACGGCCAGTTTAGCAGAACATTCGCAGCATTGCTTCTGTTTGGGTGTGCCCTACTCAGTTTGGGAGTAGGACAGAAATGGGGGTACTGGCCATACAGAAGGAACCCCAGCACTGCTGGGGAGCAATGGATTCCCAGATCCCAGCGTCTGCTGCATTAAGGAATATTTGCCCTGTACCCAAAGGGCTCCTTTGGTGGTATTTGTTAATTTGATGTTTCACAATTTCTAGAGACTCCTACCGCGGAGCCATGAAGGTTAAATGGGTGAGTGGCAGAATAGGCAAGGTTAAGAAGCCAGTTCCCCAGGGATAATCAGAGCGGGCTTTACCAGGGCTGGCGTAGTTCCTGTTTTTCCTACACTCAGGAATGGACGTTGAGGCACAGAGCAGGCAGGAGAGTGATCTGCCCTGGGCTGGCCCAGGACACCGGGGAACAAACTTTTTAAAATTGAATGCAATAGCCGGGCATTTCTGGGGCCGGCAGCCTTCGGAGGCCGTCAGCTGTGACAGGTCACCTCCTGGGACACCCACCTGGGCCTCTCTTCTTGGGGGAGCAAGGCTTTTAGGGAAGGAGGAGCAGCCGCTCAGGGAGGGGTGGAGAGGGCTGGCAAGAACCCGAGGCAGCTCTGTTGGCCAGGGCGCCCCCTATTTGATATAACGACTGGGATTTGAATGTGGAAGCGTGCTCCCCAGATGATGTTACAAACATACATAAATACGGATTTAGACGCATTTAGGGAACACTGTCTCCTAGCCAAGGGGTAAGCGTTTAAAGAGTGCGGCGCTCTTTATCCCTGGAAAGCACACTCGGGCGTGTTTCGGCATCCTGGGCCACAGCGGTGGGGTGCAGTTGGCTCCTTGGGAAAGGCGCGCGGGCGAGGGTCGCCAAGACGTCCCGAAGGTCCCAGACCCCCGGCGGGGGCTCACCCCGGGAGGCAATGTAGGGAACCCAAGTTGGGGCAGATTCAGAGGAGAGAGGAATGTAGCCGAGTGGTAAATGCGGGGTTGGGGTGGGGGGACCGAGCTGCAGCCAAGAGCAACCAGGGACCGTGGCGGGGGGGGCGGGGGGAAGGTCTGTAGAAAGATAAGGTGCGGGGCACCGAGCAGCCACCCCGAGAAGAAGAGGGGAGATCTTGTCTGAATTAAAGATGTGTTAACGGAGGAACTAGGAGCCTGACCCGGTGTGGGGGGGTGGGGGGCGGTGGTGAGTTTGAATCCACGCGGGTTCTGCGGATTCTGTTTCACAGGGGAACCGGTCTTCTTGGGGAAAAGGTGCAAAAAAAAAAAAAAGTGGAAAAGGTGGCAGGGTGTGGCGGGCGGAGCAGGGCGCGCAGCGCGCAGACCCCGGGAGCCGCGAGCGGACGCCCCCTCCGCCCGGCGCGCGGGTGGCGCGCAGGCGGGGGCCGGCGGACACTCCACCCCCCACCGCCACCCCCGGGCCGGGCCGGGCCGCCGGGCCTCCCCCTCCCCTCGCGCTGCCTCTCCCCCGCGCCCCCTCCCCCGCCGAGCCGGGCCGAGCGGCGGAGCCGCGGGGAGAGCGCGGGGCGCGGGCAGCGGGTCATGGCGCGGAGCGGGCCGGGGCGGTGCGGGCGGCGCGGGTGGCGCGGGCGGTGCGGGCGGTGCGGGCGGGGCGCGCTGCTGGCCTGCGCTGCGTGGACCGCGGGCTGGGTGCTGGCGGCCGCGCTGCTGCTCCGCGCGCACCCGGGCGTCCTCTCCGAGCGCTGCACCGACGAGAAGAGCCGGCGCATCCTGGCCGCGCTGGTAGGTCCCGCCACCGCACCGAGCCCGCGCCGCGCTCCCCGGGGGCACGGGGCGGGACACCCTCCGGGGGGCCCCGGGAGCCGGGCGCGGCCGCGGCACCCACGGTGTGTGTGGGGGGGGGCGGGGTGGAGGGAGTGCCCGATGCATGCGGACAACCCGGTCTCTCCGCTCCGGAGTCCTCTGCGGGCGCGCGGAGGTGTCTCTCCCTTGTCGCCAAAATTGGTCCTTTGTCCCGAGAGTCTTCCTGCCCAGCTGCTGCCCTGCCGCCCCCGAGCCCGCGCTCGGAAAGTTTGCAGGTCGGCTCTGAGTCTCCGGCCGCGCCTCGCCGCCCGCGTCCGCTGTGGTGCGGCCGGGCTCGGGGCGCTGGCGAGGGCGAGGGCGCGGGCCGGCGGCGGGGCTCGGCGGCGGGGACCACGCCTCTGCCTCTCGGGTCTGCTTGCCTCGCCCAGCGGCTGTTCTGGGATTCCAACCTGGGGGTCCCTCCCGAGCCCAGTGCAGGCGGCTGGTAGGGCCCCTGTCTCCCGGCGCCCCAAAGCCGCGGCTCTCCCCTGCGCGGCTTGTGGGGCCCCCGGCGGAGCGCGCTCAGGCCAGGGGACCCCGGCAGACCGGGGTCCCGGGGGTCGAGACCGCAGTCTCCTCCAAGAGGGGTGGGCCTGAGGGGTCCTAGGCGGGCCGGGCGGTCAGAGACACAGCGTGGGCTTGCAGGCTGCCTGGCGCACTGGGTCCCAGATGCTCTTTTCGCTGAGTCCAAACGTTGGGTGCTGCTCAGTCTCGGTTTGGTGGGGAAGATGATGCGCATTGGGCGACTTGAGGAAAGGTAGGAATCCCCTCAAGGAAAGCCAAAAAGGCCAAGACACTGGCAACTACTGTTCCGTTGGTTTTTTAAGCGGTTGTCCGCTTCCTAAAACAGTGACCATAGAAGCATTTGCTGTGAAAAATTATTTTCCAAGAAATCCCGAAGGGGAAGAAAAAAAAAAACCGCATGGGAAGTTTACAGACCGATTGCTGACTTATGAGTGGGTGTTTTGAGAGTGTAGGTTTTCAAAACTTCAGAGCCTAAAGGTTTAAAAAATTCTTAAGTGAGATTGGAAAAATTAAAGTGAGTGAAACATACAAATGAACAGAAATCGTATTCCCTAATGGAGTCTGACATGTGTCATCATGAACTCATAATAATGCAAGTAAGACCCTCACCACAGGTTCCCTGCATCCTGTGTATCAATCATCCATCCATTACCAGGCATGTATGGACCCTGACACTGAAGTTCTATCAAGTTTTCTGTAACTTGGTAACAACTCATTGAGTTTCTCAGTGACCTATATAAAAACTCCTTTCACTTATAAAGGCTTCTCACCCCCCCCCCCCGCCCCGCCGCTGTTTTTAGGGTGACTGACTACTTTTTTTTAATGAACAAAAATAGTGTAGCCACGATGGAATAGCTATTCACAAAAATAATACAGTAATCTTTTACATTAAAATAAAAATGCTATTTTCAGGTAGTTGTCTTTGGTTAAGTGGGAAAGGGACTAATGGAAATTATATGGCCTAATATAATTGAGCTAATCATAACTTTCCCAGCATTCCCGCCCGTAAATTAAAACCGATTCTGGTTAGAGGCTCTACCGCTCTGTCTCCAATGGCAGCCATCTGGGCTCACTTTTAGTCAACACGAAGCTGGGGAGATAGATCCTGCTCCTAAAGCCTCTCAATCCTGCCTGTTGCCAAAGGAACGAATCGAAACGCCGCCTCTGTCTGTCTCCCTGAAGTTCGTCTGACCTTGTCTCAATGAACTGAGTTTTTGGGGCACGTCCCCTGGCTGCCCTACTCAAGGCCATTATTTCTTACACGCGCTCCGGCCTTGGCCTTCTCTGCCTCTCTCCCTGCCTCCTCGCCTTCTACCCTCTCCGTTCTGGATGTGCTCATGTCAGCCCCCCTCGGCACGCTGGTTCCCAGCTCCCCAGGACACTCTGAACGAGAGCAGGGTTGGAACAGCATGGCGGGGCCCGCACCGCAGACTCGGCTGGGCCCTGGCTGCCGGGCAGAGGCCGGCACTGTGGCCTCCCAGGACTCCAGCTGAATCGGCCCTCTGTCTCCCGGCTCCCAGGCACTTTCAATGCATCCTGCCTGGCTTTTGTCCTTCATAAGAAAACTGGCTGTTATTTTTCTGACTGCTCTCCAGGCCCTCATTAGCTTTCCCTCTGAATACCAAGCTCAGGGGGAGCCACAGGGAGCCCCCTCCCTCCCTGGCAGAGATGGTGAGTGCCTCCTGGTGTCCCAGGCCTCGGGCATGACAGGTGCCATTGCCGGCCTGCGGGGGAGTCTGTAGACAAAGGTGCAGAGCTCCAGTGGCTGGGAGTCGGGCCTGCTGGCACCCCCGAGAGGTACCCCGCCTGCTGAGGGAGCCCAGTGCGCTCCATGGCCCTGGACGAGGGGAGGGCTGGAAGAGCCCGCTGGCATTTCTCCAAGGAGTCGAGCCCTCCGTCTCCTAGCTTTGCATTTTTTGAGTCAGACTGCTGCGCTCCTCTGCGCCGTGGCTTTCCAGCACATCTCATAATCAAGACATCCGTAAGCCCCCTTCCACTTCTCCGTGAGGTTTCTAGAGCCCTTCTTTTCCGGCGAGCTGTGACAGGGGCCAGGCTGGCGAGCCTTATGCTGTGTCTGATTATTTACAACCCCGGCTCCCCCGTTCTGCTTGCAGAGCGTTTCACAAGGCCCAGAGAGATGTTGCAGGTGCCCGCTGGGCTGACTCCGGGAAGGCCCTGTGCAAAGTAGTTTTCCCTGTATTATTTCATTCTGTCCCCCTCCACAACCCCTGGGGGGTATGGGCTTTTACTGTCCTCATTTCAGAGATGGGAAACGGCGCCCCACAGAGGTAGAGTATCCTGATGGCGCACTGCGTCACAGAGCCCGTGTGTAACCCTGTGCGCTTTGGTAGTGGAAACTCCAGCCCAAGAGGTGGTTCCCCAGTGATGAATTTAGTTGCCTGCAGTAGAGGTTGCTTCTTCATAGGGCAGGCTTATCTTTCTTTGCTGCGGTAGAAACCCCATGACCCCAGTGGGACTACAGCATCCGGAAAGATTTTACAGGAGGGAAGGACTCTATTTTTCTGAGTGCTTTGGCCATGTTTGTGATATGTATCTTCTAAGGCATATCCAGGGGCCAAGAAGGGCTGGAGGGTGAACTGGCTCAGTGTTCTGAGATTTTGCAATGCACAGATAACTGCTCAGGTGAGGAATTCTATAGTGGGATATGTTGCTAACCACATAGAGACTTAATGCTCCTCGAAAACAAGAACGGATACACAAAAGAAAACCCAGCCCTTAGGCATGACCTCCGGGACCCTGTCAGCAGTTTCCCAGACTAGAGTGGACAGGTTTTGTTTTTGCCTGAGAACCATGATACACGCTGGAGAGATCCTAACCGACAGCCTCTGAGACGCTTCCTACCAGACCTGAGAATTCTGGCAGTGTGCGTTTGTATGCACGCATGTAGGCTAGAAATGCCAACCCACTGTGAGCTCAGATAATCACAAAATGCCAGTCAACTACAAGGAGAGTTTATTAATTTTTTTTTCAATATGATACCTGTGGATTTTATACGTGCACTCATTTGGGCACAGGGTTGTACCTGTCTCCACGCTGGCAACACCCCTTCATATGCAGAGAAAAGTGATTTTAAAAATTGAGTTGAAGTGAATAAACTGCTTTTTTGAGCTCAAAAATAGCTACTTCAATAAGACATGTGGCACATAAGATAATTTCACTATTGTCTCTAACATGATGACAATTTTTAATTAGCTTGTAAACTTGTAGTTTGTACTTAAGTTCATTGTTTTTTTTTTTTTTATTTTTTTTAAGTGCTGGTTTATTTTTGAGAGAAAGAGAGAGAGAGAGCAGGGGAGGGGCAGAGAGAGACAGAGAGGAGAGGGAGAATCCCAAGCAGGCTCCACACTGTCAGCCAAGAGCCCGACATGGGGTTCAAACCCCTGAACCCTGATTTCATGACCTGAGCATAAGCCAAGAGTTGGAAGCTCAACCGACTGAGCCCCCCAGGCGCCCAGCTAAATTCGTTGTTTTTCAAATAGGAGATTAGTTCTTTCTCTGTGTTTAGGAGGCTCAGACATGCAAAAAGATCCTGCAGACCACTCCATCACTGGAACCAGCACAGCCACAGTGGATGAATTTCACACTGTGTATAAGAGAGTGGGAACGCAGGTGGCAAACGTACATCCTCAGACAGGGTGGTGACAAAGAGTAGCTCTGACTAACCACGCTGTGTGTACCCTGCTGTAAAGCAAATTCTCTCCTAGGACGAGCTGGGTGACGGGGGCACCAGAAGTTAGGGCACAGATCTGAGGCCTCACCTACGGCAGCTGGCAGGCCCCCCTGGGACTCGGGGCACCCCGTTCCACTTCCCGGCCTTTGCGATGGCCAACACTGCCTCCCCACAAGCTGCCAGCCGCGCAGGAGGCACACTCACGCCCCAACGTGTTAAGCTTCAGAAAACAGCCCATAGTAATTAATGTTCCCCTCCAAAACGGATGGGCTCTACCCCCAATTCGATGATTATTCCGTTGTTCAAAATGTCTTCGACTCCTGTTTGGAATCGCCGTCCAGATTTGTAGGGGCAACGCCGTAGAGACTTTCATTTGAGTTGAACTCGATTTCATCTGTGCAGGGTAGTTTTGTAGACGACACTGTGCGGTGGGGAGCCGGTGGGGGAGAGGATATCGCAGGTGAGTGTGGTGGATGGAGAGCTGGGGGCAGAGGACAAAGGTGAGGACCCCTAGGGGCAGGGGGGCTGTCTCCCCGGGAAGGTTGATCTGGCACTTGGGGGCCAGAAGCAGTTTTGTCTGGCAGAGACACGGCATTTTTTCATAGGCCAGCCCCCTCGATCACACACAGCTGCTGGCACTAACTTTGCCTCCCACACTGCCCACCTGGATCTGGTTCTCTGAACATACGAGGCCACTTTGCAACTCCGGCTCTTTGCACAGGCTGTTCCCGGCAAAGGAGCTGCCCTCTGTCTCCTCGTCTGCTAGGCGCACCTGCCGTTTGGCTTTCAACACTGAACTCAGGAGCCTCTCTCCAAGAAGAAGCCTCCCCCACCTCTGCCCGTCTAATGACCAGGGCCGGAGAGGGGGGTCATCACTGAGATGACCAGGTCCTCTGCACCTGTGACCTTGGCTGACCTTCACAGGTCTCCTGTGACACCGTATTAGCTCCCCATGCTACAGACCTGGAAACTAGCCACAGCTGCTGGGGGCGCCGAGCTGAGAGACAAACCCAGTCCGCCCGGAGCCAAGCCTGGCTGCGCACCTATCCTGCACAGGTCATACTCTGCTGTCATTTATGAGTTTGGAAGGCAGCCACCGCTGTTCTGGGAACTCCTGAGCCTGGTACCTGTAGTGGATAGTGGCTCAGCTCACGGTCGGCTGCGTTAAGTTGGGAGAGAGAGTGGCATGGTTCATTTGGAGCTGGCTGGGGGTGGCTGAAGCAGCAAGCCCTTCCCGTGGCCGTTGACAGCCTCAGAGGATTGGAGGGGTCTTCTTGGCCCACAACTGTCTCTCCTGGCCAGGAGCAGTTCTGGATGAAAGTAAAGCCCCGGGCCATCGTAGCTGATGCCCTCTGCACTCCCCACTCACCATCCAGCGGACTCTGTCCAACTCCTCCCTTCTGTCAGCCCAGGACTCCCCTCCTCCCACCAGACAGTGCCGTCACCTGCTCTTTATGTGTTCTGGACTTCATACAAAAGCACTTTTGATCAAGTTACAAATGTGACAACACTCTAAAAGCGTTCTGGAATTTAATCAAATAACTTTGGAAATCATACTTAAAGAGGAATTTGAGGGCTTTATGAGGAAATCAAAAAAAGTTTTTATTTTCTGATCAGGTTCACTGAAGAAATGTGAAACTCTGTAAATTCCAGACAGAGTAGGAGAAAAACTACAAGTCAGGTGAATGCCCCACGGTATTTCCATCCTTCATAACCTTTCTGCTCCTGGTCGGCTAGACCACTTAACCCTTTCATCCCCACCTCTCCTCCACGAGGAGCCTGAAAGGTCCCAGGGGAGCCTGAGTCAGCTTTCTTACCAGGGGTGATATGGAAGCAACTCTAAGCAGACAGTGAGTGACTCAGAGGGTCCAGGTGCTTTCAACACTCAGTTCTTGACCCCAAGCCTTGGAATTTGAAGGATGGCATTTTGCCAACACTGTGTTAACGTTAAATACGTTAAAGTTGACTGCAGCATGGAGTGTGCTTGAAACAGTGGTGCGGGTGTTTGTTAACGCAGCTTTATTACAGGTGTCTGTTTTCCAAAGACAAAAAGGCTGCCCCAGCAACAGGAGGGCATCCCCAGGCTCCGGGGTCAGATTCACGACCGGCACAGGACTCCGTTGCTTGAATCCTAGCGTTTGGCAAGTGCGACACATCCACCGCCCAGCATGATACACGGAGATGGAAAGGCCACAAAGGCAGAAAGGGCTCCCAGGAGACTCCCAGGGTCAAGTCACATGGCGTGGCCTGGGTCTTCCAAGCTCTTGCCCTGGTACTTCCCGAAACGGTCCTGAAAATCCACTTACTTCTTTTAGGAACTGGGAATATTTCTTTTTTTTCTTTTAATTTTTTTAATGTTTATTTTTGATAGAGTGAGAGAGGCAGAGTGTGAGCGGGGGAGGGGCAGAGAGAGAGGGAGATACAGAATCCGAAGCAGGCTCCAGGCTCTGAGCTGTCAGCACAGAGCCCAATGCGGGGCTCAAACTCACAGGCCATGAGATCATGACCTGGGGTGAAGTCAGACGCTTAACAACTGAGCCACTAAGCATCTCAGAATGTTTCTTTTTTTTTTTTTAATTTTTAAAAATGTTTTATTTACTTTTGAGAGAGAGAGAGAGAGAGAGAGCAAGCAGGGGAGGGGCACAAAGAGAGGAAGACACAGAATCCGAAGCAGGCTCCATGCTCTGAGCTGTCAGCATAGAGCCCAACATGTGGCTCGAACTCACAAACCATGAGATCATGACCTGAGCCAAAGTTGGACATTTAGCCGACTTGAGCCACCCAGGCACCCCGGAATATTTCTTTTTAATAACCATTTTGGTAATGCATGCTTTGAACAATTAAACTAGAGTATTTATGAAGGTCCCCAATCCTTTTTCTCACTTTGGGGCCAGGCATATGTTTTCAAATTCATACTTTTGGGGGCATTGAAAGGATAATATGGGGCATATACCTTATATTTTGGGTATGAAGCAGAACCAGTAATCAAACAAATTAATAATTCTGCAGCACAATCTATGCAAATTCTCACCAAGTCAAAGACCTGAAGACTAACAGCCTCACAAACTATTCAGTTGGGTTTTGATTCCACATGAGGCTCAGAGAGTCATGAGAAGGTTGTCTTTTCAGGGTTTTTTGCATTTTGCAATTGTTCACACACCCAGGCATTGGAAGTACATTGACTTTGAGCCACTTACAGTACAAAGCCAAGAGCGTGGACGACCACAGCCTCTGAAGGGCCTGGAATTAGGTACCCGGCCACCGTTCAAGGGCATCTCGTGATGTCTTGCACTTGAATGAATGAGTGGTTTCCACAAACTTTTCTCACAGCCTGCCCGAAAACCGACCAAGGGGGGCAGACCGGTGAGATGCAGGGAGGGGAGACGAGGCTCAGGGCGGTGGGGCAGCCGCCAGGGATGCCGTGGCACAGCCGGGCGTGGCTGAGCTGTACCGTGCTGAGCTCCAGCTTGTCATTCTGGGCACCTGGTCGTGCAGGAGACAGAGTGAAGAAGATGATGTGGTGGTCCTGCCCTTGTCTCATCACCTGATGAGGACTGGGTGGCCCCCTTGCTTAAGGTGCAGCAGGTGAGGCCTGCGTGTGCCCACGTGGAGGGAGGATGCATCTGGAGGGGGTGGGGGAGAGCAGGTGGAGTTAGAACATAGGCTCAGCTCCTAATAAAGTGTCTAGGGCTGTAGGTTTCCTGAAAGATAAAACAAAGAAGGGAACCGAGAAACGGTCCTTCATTTTACTCTGTTCCGCACCAGCTCTGTCCTCCCCCTTCTACCTCGTCCCAGCGGGACCACCGGCCAGGGCCCACGGGACCGTCTTCTGAGGGACGTTTGTAATGTGGTGGTGGGGTCACCGGGTCCCCTCGTGTGGAACCCATCCTAAGAGCTGCTCGAGTTTAGGAGAAACGCCCATCTGAGGGCTCCTGGACCTTCCTCACCACCGCCGGGAGCCAAACACACCCGACACTTCTAGAATGTATCCCAAGCAGCTCCTGTGTCCCCGGTGCCTGTCCTCTCCAGTTGTGCTGACACCATCATCCACGAGGCCCCTTCTAACTCCCGCTTCCTGTGGTGGGTTCTCCTCCGCACCCCTGTAATCCTTCCAGAGCTGCTGGCCCTATAGGCCACCCTCCTTGGTGTCAGAAACAGCAGGCTGAGGGAACACGCCTGCGGGAGAGGTCCTTCCTGTGGCCGGCCCTGGGTACCAGGTGAGGCTCGCTGGGGACCCACCTTCTGGGCTCTGACTGCCATTCTCTGATGGCAGAGGAGGTCAGAGTTCCCCGGGGCAGCCCAGATGTGTGGCCAGAGTCTGGCACAGTTCAGGGAAGCGAGAGCCAGCAGGCGAAAGGCTTTTCCCAGCATCACGGGGCTGGATGGGGGAGGCCTGCTTCTGGCCTCCGCTGTCCTGACTCTCGAGGCCTGGGCCTGGTTGAATCACGTGACAAATACGAGCGGCTCCTTTAACTCCCTCGCTTCCTTAACTCAGGGACCCAAATAGCCCGCGTGGTTCACACCTGACAGGTTTCTCTCAACAGCTGACTAGAAGCGCCCTGAGCGCAGGGCCGGGCCTCGTTGCTCCCCCTGCCCGCCCCGTGACCGACTGTCCCCTTCCTTCCAGTGCCAGGAGTACCGGGGCGGGGTGCTGGTGGGGGACCTCTGCGAGGACCTGTGCGTGGCGGGGACACTGAGCTACCAGCGCTGTCTGTACTACGAGAGAGGCAAGAAGGTGCTGCAGGCCGACTGGCGCGGCCGGCCCGTCATCCTCAAGTCCAAGGAGGAGGCCTTCTCCAGCTTCCAGCCGCTCAGCCTGCCGGACGACGCGGCCGAGGACGGCGGCCAGGACTTCCCGGAGGCCGAGCTGCTGCTGGTGGTGGCCGGTGAGGTCAGGAACGCCCTGGGCCTAGAGCTGCCCAACGGCAGCCTGGGGCCGCTGTGGCCCCGGAGGCGCGGCCGTCGCTGGCTGGGCCAGCTGGCCACCCTGTGGTCCCTGGTCCAGCAGGAGGAGTTCGTCCTGTTCAGCCTGCTGCAGGACCTGAGCCGGCACGCCCCGCCCGTGCTGGGCTCCTGCGGCCACTTCTACGCGGTGGAGTACCTGGCCGCGGGCAGCCCCCGCCACAGGGCCCTCTTCCCCCTGGACGGGGCCGCAGGCGCCCCCCGGGGCGGCCGGGGCCAGGCCAAGGCCATCAGCGACATGGCGCTCAGCTTCCTGGACATGGTGAGCCATTTCGACGATGACTTCTCCCACCGCCTCCACCTCTGCGACATCAAGCCCGAAAACTTTGCCATCAGGAGTGACTTCACGGTGAGTGGCTCGGGGAGGGTGTGTGTGTCATGTGGAGGACCGACAATCTAGGGGAGGTTTTGGAAGTCACGGGGGACCCCTGGAAGCTTCTGGAACCTTCTAGCCTGGACAACCCAGACCTGCCACACCACCTCCTTTTGGGGTGTTAATGAGAGAATTTTAACAATGCGTGCACCTTGCACCTCCGTCCTCCAGGAACGGGAACTAGAAGGAAAGGCGCCTGGTAGGGGGCGGAGGGCCCGGCAGGGGAAGGTGCGTCCTTCCTAATGGCTGTTCTGGATTCTCCAAAGCAGCTTCGCCACATTGTAGACTAATTTGAAAGCGAGCTCTCGCTGAGTCAGAAAACAGTCTTCAGGAGAGCAGGAGCCACCGAGGATGACAAGGAAAGGTGGCTTTTGGGAGCTTTGGTACAACAGCCAGTTGGGGCTGCTGCTTTCTGCCTGCCCATGCTCTGAGATGACGGGAGATGTTTTCTGGTCCTTTCTTCCTGGAGAGGTCCTAGCTAGTCTCCCTTCCATGGGCAGGGCTTCTAGAGGGACAAGTGGAGTTTTGGCAGCTCCTATGAGGGAAAATCCTGCCGGGGGGAAGCATCTGGCTCTGTGCTGCTCTGTTGCAGCAGGTGAAGTCCGTTTCCTGCTCTGGGCAATGCAGGCGTTCATGGAATTAAAGGTGCTGGAGAAGCAATGGCAGGAGGGACTCGGTGTTTCACGAGAAGATAATCCCCTCCCGCTTCCCCCCAACTAGGCTACACCCGCGTGTCGGATTGATGCGTCCTTGCCCCGTGCCCGGGCAAGCGCTGGGACCACTTCCGAAGAAGTAGGTGTGGTATGGGATGGGTGCTGGGGAGGGGCCGTGTCCCGGGCCCCCTCCTCCACAAGCTGCGGTCAGTTAGCTTGTCCGCTGCCAGTGCTGGTGAGCGAACGGCCAGGCCGACTTCGCGGGAGCTACACCAGAGAGCTGGCCGCTGAGCGTGCCGGCTCATGGAGGAACGGTGCTCTGCATCCTGGTGAAAAACAGGAAGGGAGGCAAAGAGGGTACTCTTACTGCTGGCCAAGGGCTTCCGTGGCAGGTGACATGGGAGTGCCTTCCTACGACAGCCTGAAACCTACGAAACTAATGCAGTCCCTCTGACTGCCCCAGAGGGACTGATGAGCTGGGAGTGGCTCAAAGTGTGGAAGGGAAGGAGCTGAGAGGTTCCAGAAGGCTCTGGGAGGTTCCTGGAGGGTCCGTCTGCAATACCCTGGGCTCCATGAGACCTCTAGACGTGGTTGTGAGGGGGAGGGACAGCCCAGGACTCTGCCAGGGTATTTTTGGAGTTGAACTCCCAGCCAAGGCTTCCCCAGTTCGTGAGCAGAAGGTTTATGTACTAGACATGTAGGACCGCCGTTCTCTTTCCCAGAGAAATCCTGGGAACGCAGACACCCAAGGCCCTGGGAAAGGAGGTGTGGGGTGTCCACTCACAACCCCTGGCTTTGGCAGTTATCTCATCTGACACCCGTTTATTCATCCAGTGAGTGTCATGGAGTGCCAGTGAGTGGAACTCAACAGGGGCGGTAACAGTTGAGGGAACTGAGAGGCTGGCTGGGCTAGGTTCCCAGAAAAGGCCGTAGGAAGGAGGCAGGGCTGACGGGTCTTCCCCGGGGGAAAGGGAAGCATGGCATGTTGCTGGCTTGTGCACTGCATCAGAGTTGTGCCTTCCAGTATCTTGTGCACAATAGGCAGGAGATATTTGTTCAATGAGGTAACGGCGACACTTTCAAGCCCAGGCTGTGCCCTGTGGACTGTGCTGGGGTGCACAGACCCTCACCTCTGCCTGAGTTCTTGCTCAGGGGAGAAGGGGAAAGAAGGACAGAGGGTCCCGTTTGGCTAACCCTGGCATTATTCACGTCCTTACATGCTGAGTCTCAAGAAGTTAACTTTCCCTGTGATTTTACAACTTTAATGAAACCCAGCAGTATCAGCATCACCAGGGAACTTGTTAGAAATGCGAATTCTCTGCCTCCCCCCGCCAAGACCTGCTGGGTCTGACCCTCTGGGGGTGGGACGTGGCGACCAGCACATACAGTCACTCACTTTCTCTGGGTCCCCCACTTACAGATCCTGAGAATTTATCCACTGGTTGCCAAGGAACAACTGGGAAACACCATCGCTCTGTGCCCCCCGAACCACTGCCCGCAAATGCTCCTTTCGAACAGATACGTTTCCTGCCCCAGAGCCACACTTTTCAGTGGAGAATGAAATAATCCCCAACCCTTTCTAGTCTGATGCCCGGAGAAAGTTTGATGAGACGCAAGTGAAGTAATTCCGTGAAGGAAGAATGTTATGATTCTCTCGATTCTGGTTAAGAAAACTTACTCAGGTTTCTCTGTTGGCTTGGTTGCTGTTCTTATTCTACGTGCGTACAGTTATGCTCACAATAGCTATAATCCATTCTCCATTATGCACTGAAAACCAAATCTGGCTCTCCCTGGGAGGTGAGAAGGGAGCAATGAGAGATGGGAGAGAGAAGTTGTAAAGAGGTGAGATCGCAGGTAGGGGCCCAGGGGAAGCCGGGGAGAATGTCAGAAAGTATAGAAAGAAGAGAGACCATGTAGTCCCTATGATAAATTACCGAGACGACAGATGTGTGAGCACAGCCTAATATATATTTTCGTGTATTAACTAGGGTACACAGTGAAATAATGAGACAGGAAAAATTGAGTAAAATTATAATTTCTGCTTGCTGTGCCTGAATTAGTAATTAGGCAAAGCTCTTGAGTAGGGAAAAGTTCTGTATTTTTTATTTTCATTGTTCTCCATATATTTTGAAAGGGCGTATTTTTCCTCTTCTGTTTTACCGAATCATCCCCGAGAAAGTTTACTGCCTCTTGGCATCACTCCAGAGTGAAAAACAAAAACCCAAACTGGGGAGCGTAGCTCCCAACACCACCAAGTTGAGGAGGACACGAACCCCAACCAATGAGTCTTTTGAGATGCTACCAAAGGCCGGAGGAAGGGCTGGTATTTGGAGGGTGACCTGTGAAGGCTTGTGAAATGTCGCAGACTCCATCAAACTCATCAAATCTTCCAAAAGCTCTTTGTCAACACCTTGAAGCTATGAACTGCATGATTTGGGCAGACTCCAGGTTTTATCAAGTTTGAGATCAGCCTTTTTTTTTTTTTTTTTTTAATACATTCAGGTTGTGGAAGAAAATCCGCATCATGTAGATGTTATTTCTTTTTCTGGTTTTGAAGCCTATTTGGTTTGAAGCCAGGAAGATAAATCTGAAATTCCAGAAGCTCCACCCTCTTCTCGGGCTGACAGTGGCGTTTTGTATTTGATGCTGTTGGATGAGGGTCCACGGGCATCAAACCTAATTCAGGAGCTTTCACACTGCCTTTCCCAGACACGTTTCGATCCAGCCAGTCAGGAGGAAACCAGTCGGCATAGGTCACACATACGCCGTAAATAGACAACCTACGTCCTGCCCTCCACATTCACCGGCACCCCCACGGACCTGCCCCTGGAAGGCAGTTTTCTTCTGTAGCTTCTATTCATGGGGATAAGTTATCTGTATTCATGGCTTTCATAATTCTGACCCTGGAAGGTCAGAGACCAAAGTTTTAAAGCAATGGAGGGGGAATTCATTTATTTTTAAGAAATTGCAGGCATTCGACTTTTACAGCTGAAAAAATGTTTCAAGTTGAAAAGTGATACTTGTAGTCAGAGTTCCGGATGCTAGGCTTTCACGAGTGATGGCAAATGTCCTTTTGGCAGGGAAGGCCTTGCGATGTGGTCTATGCCGGGCCCCTGTGTGAGTGAAGCATGTGGCCCCCAGCCTGGCCAGGGCCCCTCTTTCTGGCAGGCAGCGTTCTGCGATCCTGCAATCTGTAGGAGCCTGCACCTCAGAGAGCAGAGGCACACTGGCTCCCTCTGCATTGGCCCCCCGGGGGGTCCTCATGATGGCCATGAGCTGGGCCCCAAGAGTGCTTGTGATGGCCATGTGCTGGGCCCCCGGCATCCTCGTGACAGCCCCAGGAGTCCTTTTGATGGCCATGCTCTGGGCCCCCAGAGTCCTTGTGACAACCATGTGCTGGGCCCCAAGAGTCCTTGTGATGGCCATGTGCTGGGCCCCGGGAGTCTTTGTGATGGCCATGTGCTGCTTGGTTACAGGTGGTGGCCATCGACGTGGACATGGCCTTTTTTGAACCCAAAATGAGGGAAATTCTCGAGCAGAATTGCACGGGGGATGAGGACTGCAATTTCTTTGACTGTTTTTCAAAGTGTGATCTGCGAGCCCACAAGTGTGGAGCAGAAAGAGTCAACAGCAACCTGCAGGTAAGCAGCCGCCACCGCGCGGGCTGGGGGACATTGTCCTCTCTGGCTGTTGCTGCCCACCATGCCGTGGCACCCCATTCATATGGCCCAGGTCCCCTCTTCCACGCCACCTGGGCTTGATGTGCTCAGTGGGGACAGGGACATCAGGAGTTGGGGTGGTCATTTGTCCTGTCTCTCCCATGGGGTTGTCAGCCAAATGACCCTTGGGGGTCTGATGGACAGGGCGGCCAGCGGAGCCCATTATTCAGCTCCCCATTTCCTCCTAACGTATTACTTTTCTAACTTGCAGCTTTGCTCAAAAAATTATCCTGCCCTGATGCACAGAGCAAAAGAATAGAATTTTTTAAAATTTCAGAGATAGACGTAATGACACATGGGCGTTTCATAAGTGGCAAAGGTCGCTCTCAGGCCGGCGGAAGGAAGGCTGGGTTATGCAGCGAATGGTGTCGGTTAGCTGGGTGATGGGGCGTAACAAAGGACCACATTAACTCCTACTTCACTGCTCACCAGACTCCATTCCAGAGGCTCATGTACTTACTCATACAAAATACAATCCTAAGTGTGCCAGAGTAAAACTGGGAGAATTTAAAATATTATGTGAGAGTGGAGAAGGTCTTTCTGAGCTCAGAAGGCCACAGGAAGGAGAAATTTAACTATCTTTAAAAAAATCCATATAGCAAAGACGACATAAAACAAAATCCCCCAAAATACAGGCAAATATTTGCAATTGCTCGTACAGACCAGGAGCATAGAGGACAGAGGGTTCCTTATCCGCCGGCTGCTGCCGAGGCCCAGGGAGCGTCCCCCGGGAACGCGCTTGCCCAGCAGAGTCTTTGCCATGGCCCCTCCACATGCCGGGGGTAGCATCCAGGGATCGGTCAGTGGGAGAGGGTCCGTATGCAAAACCCCGTCCCGGCCTCAGTGAGGAACAGTTTTCCTTCTCCCTCAGGTCCCTGGACCGTGGTTCTCAGGAATGCGTCTCAGTAAATCCCTGCCTGCAGATCTCCATCTCCCAGTCTGCTCTCTAGGAAGCCAGCCAAAGCAAGGGGATAATGTCCTCAGTGTATAAAGAGTGTCTGCAAGTTAATATGGAAAAGGTCAACAATGTGATGGAGGCGTGAGCAAAGGATATCAACTAGGCCATTCACTGGAAAGGAAGTACAATGTCACATCATCACCCTGACTGCGAGGAACAACGCAAATTACACCATTTTCACCCACCAGTTGGCAAAAATGAAAGACAACACACATGTTGGGGGGGGGGGGAGCCCAGCGTTCTCATCACACATTGCCATCAGAGTGTATCTCAGCACAACTTTCCACAGGGTCAGTTTGGCAATATCTACCAAAACAAAAAACACACATATCTTTTGGCCCAGAAGTTCCATTTCTAGAAATTCAGTCATAGGTGCAAAATGAAAATGACATACAGGCAAGATATTTACTGCAACTTTGTTCTAATAGCAAAAATTAGTAAACAATCTCATTTCCATCAGTAGGAAACTAGTTAAATAATTTATGATCTATGCACACATTTGAGGTGCAGCCATTAAAGTAAACAGGAAATCCTTAGAAGGCTCTGCCTGGTATTCTGTTAGATGGGAGTGGAAGGTGTGGAAGAGGGTGTGTAATATACTGCCATTCGTGCAAAGTAGAACAGAAAGGAAAAACATGTATCAGCTTGTGTGTGCATACTCTCTCTAGAAGGAAGGGGTCCCCTTGCGGAGCTGGGAACAGAACATTGGACAATCAGCAGGAGGCACACCGGTCTGTCCTTGGGAACATTTAACATTTTTGCACACGTATTCTCAATTTAAAACAGAAATAAGGTGATTTGCTTTTAAAAATATTCCCGGGACACCTGGGTGGCTCAGTTGGTTAAGCATCCAATTTAGACTCAGGTCATGATCTCACGGTTTATGGGTTCGAGCCCCATGTGGGGCTCTGTGCTGACAGCACAGAGCCTACTTGGGATTCTCTCTCTCCCTCTCTCTCTGCCCCTTCCCTGCGTGCTCTCTCAAGATAAATAAAATAAAGAAACAATTAAAAAAATTAAAAAAAAAAGTTCCTCAGAAGTTAAAGTTCCGTGTCTTCTATGAAGAGTAGAACTACAACACTGAGGCCTCTGCTCAATGAGTCCCAAACGGTGTGATACAGAAAGACAAAGCACATTAATCCCGCCCCTCTCGGTGGAGCCCTCCCAGCAGGAGGAGCCTGTGAAAGCTCTAGAAACAGGAGCAAGTGTAAGTGGAAGGTTGGAGGAGATCTCCGGCATCAGTGAATTTCATACCCTAGGGGATGGTGGCTTGATTTTCATTTCTGCTTCTGAAGTAAAATGATTCAAAGTCCCTTCTAGTACAGCCTTCTCTCCGTGAGTCTATCACGTTTGCTGACTACTTCTCCCCACATGTCACTGGACCCTCGGGACAACCAGAGGGTCGTCGCTTGTTATGGTGACCAAATATGCACGAGAAAGCCCAACCTCAGCGATGCGGCCACACAGCCGAGGGGATGCTCCTTACGCAGCACTGGCCGCCCAGGACTTTCTGCTCCCCTTTGTCTTCGGAAGTGTACTCGATGACAGGGACCCTTCCCCGTCTGCGTCGAGGCTGGGAGGGGGACCTTGTTCCCGGTGCCGAGTGGTTCAAGTTCCAGAAGGGAAGGCACTTTTACAATCAGACCATCTGTGTGGGAAGACGCCTCCCTCGGCAGGTGGGGTTGTATGGGAGGAGCCACGGTCTGTTTGGGCCTGTGGAGCCTCCGTGGTTGGTTCGCAGCCTTCAGTAACCACTCTGTCCCCTGCCCCTCAGGTCGTCTGTGACAAGATATTCCGCCACTGGTTCTCCTCCAGTCTCAGGACCTCGGCCGTCTCCGTCCCGCTTCAGCTACAATTGCGGGACGCGGTCCAGGAATGCGCAGACCCTCGGGGCACCTCCGGCAGCGCCCCGGGAGCCGCCCCTGACGTGTTCTGGAAGCTTCAGCGCCTCCTTCAAGCCACACAGAGGGAACTGCAGGAGGCAGAGAAGTAGCCACTCCCGTGGCCTTGGGTCCCTTCCCTCTACGTTGGTTCAAGGACGGGACGTTTCCTCTATGCAAATGAGGGCATGCACAGGTGTCGCTGTGGTCCTTCTGAAATGTGAAATCGCTGATGCCCTTCCCACCGCACGCCAGCTGCCCTCATGTGCGTCCTTCTGTCCCATCCTGGCTTGATTCGCTCCTGATGGAGGCCACCGCGCTGGCCTCTGACCTGCCACCCTTTAAAAGTGACACGAGGGAGGCAGGTACAGCGGTTTCCTCTTGGAGGCCTCTTCGTCGGGAAACAGCACAAATCCCACTCTGAGGATCGTGCTTGTGCTCACCTGAGAGCCAGGGCTTCGAGCTGTCCTGCCTGCACACGTGCCTGCATTTAAAGAAGTGCACGTGCGTGCACACGAGCCAGTGTGCGTGTTCACACGGGAGTGCTCGCGTGCGTGCACGCGTGCGTGAGGACGTGCCTGCCTGAACGAGCGTGAGCAGGGAGCGCGGGAGGCTCCGGGGCAGGGGAAGGGGTGTGCCCTCTGGGACACGAGGGCTGCCTTTGTTTTGGAATAAAATACAATCAAAACAGAAGTTGCGTCTGTAACGCAAACGTAATCCGTCAGGAGAGGACGTGTCAGGACAGCGTATGGCCGTTTTCCTCGTGAGGGGCCCGTCGATTTTATGGAGCCTGTGTTAGGGAGCACGTTACCGCCCGCCGCGGTGCATCTGCCTTTGGCGCGGGAGATGCAGGCTGGTTGGACTGCGTCGTGTTGTCCCCGAGAACGTGGGGGACAGCGAGTGCCGCGGTCGGCGTCGGGCAGGGTCAGAGGCGGGCGCCTTGCTCTCAAGGGCACGAACGCCGAGGCCCGGGCACCGTGCCGCACGCTGGCAGGTGCCTCCGACAGAGTCCCGGGGAGGCTTTCCTGAGAGAAGAGGGACGGAGGGAACCACACTGTGGTCCCTCGCTGGGCAGGCAGGTGAACCCGTGGGGGGCCAGCCAGGCAGCCACCGGGAGGGAACTCCTTTCTACTGGACACCTGGGACACAGCAGGTGCTCCGCAAGTGACCAGCTGGTGTCCCTAAAGGTAAATCAAGAAAGATGCTGAGAGAGGAAAAGGAAATTCTATTGATGGCTTACAAATCAAAGAGGACGGATTAATCTGAAATTAAAAAAAAAATGACAAACTGCACAAATTTCAAGCCCTTTCTCATTTCCTTGCCCGGTGCCTTCCTGGTCCAGACCAAGGGGAATTTCCTGCTTGTGTTCATTTGGATGCATTTCTCCAGGCTGCACCCGGGCTCATGGAACGGTGTGAGGGGCGGGGCAGAGAGGGCGCAGGCCCCACCGGGTCTGGGTTCCCACCTCCGAGCACTTCTGTCTGGTCGCCATGGTCACCTGCAGTCCTGCCCCCCATCCGTCACCCCTGGCATTTTCTCACATGACTCAGTTTCCTCAAGGGCCCTCTAATCGTGTGTGTGAACGACTCACTCTGCCTTTGTAGCCTTTGGCAGGAAGGAAAACCCCATGGCTGTCCCTTCCGTGGCAGAAATACATTAAAACTAAAGTTTGATGCGCAGGCCTTGAGCCAGCAGTTTCTAAAGGAAAAGAGAGTTTGTCTACGGAACAGAGGCTCCTGTCTCTCCAGGGCTGTGCTCTCTGCAGTGGCTTCCTGCAGCCGTGAGGGTCTCACTGAACCGTGCCAACCGGAGGCTCAGGGTCTGTCTCTGAGCGAGGCTTCCGTGAAACTGGGTGTGAGATAAAGGGCGGGGGAGGGGCAGGGGGCTTGCAGGCCGTGCTCCTAAAACAGTTGGCTGTCGCACTGTGACAGCAGAGGGGTCTCCCGCGGGTTGACCCTGGCATCACAGCCCTTCATTAGCGTTGGCTCCGAGCCCCCTGGCTGGGCAGCAGAGCTGGCTCGGGAAGGGGAAAATGTTCGTTTTCATTTAGACCAAAATGGAAGCACATGTTTTTGTTTATCATGGAGACTACGCAACGTGTAATTTCCCAACACAGTGGGGTTGTTATTGCTGCAAAGGAGCGGTTTCACCCCTTTCCCCTGTGTCTGACCACTCGGTGTCTCTCCCTTCCCCTCCCTCTCTCTCTCTCTCTCACACTTTGTTTTGGTTTTTTAAAAAAACCTCAAACCCTTGCAAAATAACACTTTTATAGAACACAATGAACAAACACTATATGTGATATATATTTTTATATTGTAGAGAGAGCCCATGCGAGCGGGGGAGGGGCAGAGGGAGCCGGGGCTCGGGGGGAGAATCTCGAGCAGGCTCCAGGCTCGTGCAGAGCCCGACGCAGGGCTTCATCTCGCAACCCTGGGATCACGACTTGAGCCGAAATCTAGAGTTGGCTGTTCACCGATGGAGCCACCCAGGGGCCCCCAGGATTTGATGTTTTTAATGTGCCAAGTGAGACCGTGTTGCTTATCTGGTTGAGCAACCACCCCCCTTGCAGAGAAGGGGGCTCCATATGTGGTTTCTGTGTTTGAATAACACTCGGGGGAGAGAAAACTCTGTGAGCTGTGTCCTCACGGAGGAGGACATTCACCGGGTGTAGGCTGCTCCTTTTTAAGTTTTACCCGAATTAACGCACGTGGTGCACTGCATTCACCTCTGGTCCCTCGTCAGAGGTCAGTTTTCACCATGTATCTTGATAGATTAGGGTTACAATGACACGACTCCAGCTTTGAAGCCACGGTGGGTTACAGCTGCCGTGTCCTAACTGCCCGGAAATTGTGGGGGCTACTGACCTCGTGATACCCAGTGGTCAAGAAGGGGTTGGACAGGCCGCTGACGTCACCCGGCTGCAAACACTTCCAAAGCCACCCGTTCTCATCTCCTCACAGGGAGGGAAGAGCTGGCAGTTCCC